>NC_134402.1:58153284-58350784 GCF_038048845.1 Mixophyes fleayi
TCCCTTGCCAAGTGATCATTGTGGATTGACCAGATTGTTAAAAATGTGATTGTTCACAGCAGGGGTGCAAACCTTTCTTGGTCCAAAGGCCGCATTGGGAAACAGTACTCCCAACTCAGTATTCCAGTGACGGACAAAAGATGGTCTTAGGGCTCCAAGCATTCACCTGCTGCCCCCAGCTCTTTCCTCCTTTTAGATTACATTACCTGCTAATAAGTTATTACAGAGTAATGTATCCTTCTTTGATTAAACATATTGTTTTAACTTATTATTGTGATTAAGGAAAATGCATGGCTATTTGGAAGATCAGAGGGCCGCAACTCACTGTACTTGAAGGGGCCACAATAACATTTATCTTGCTTATGCATGTAAAATATGTAGAATTTTCTACAGGAAAAAAGGAATGTCTTTGCAGTTATGGTTTAGTCTGCAGGAGGGCAGCAGTGTGTGCAGTGCAGCAAGACAGAGGAGGCGTGGCCAAATCATGTAGTGGGTGTGGTCAGGTCACATAGGAAGCAAGCCATGCCACGCCCCTGTAACACATTTCCCCCCTGTAGCATCACTGCATATTACTTACCTGTCCTCCCAGACACTGAGACAGTCATCATCATCATCATCATCATCATTTATTTATATAGCGCCAACATATTCTGTAGCGCTTTACAGTCTCACTAAGCTCAGTTACAGTCTTATTCTTATTTCCTGCAGCTTGGAAGAAAAGGTTTCCAACCAAATCACTTTATGTTAGAAAAAAAGACACCCCCACCACAGCTCTGAAAGAAAATGTACTGTTGATTTTGTTACACCCTTATATGTACTTTAGTCAATCTAAGTCCGGCAGTTACAGCACCAAGGCTTAGTGTACCAGCCTCTGAATGACGCCTGTTCTATATGTGAACTTTATGTGAACCTCACTGCTGTGTGTGCAACAATTTTAAGTTATGATTTTGATGTGTTCAACTTGATGTTTTAGGTTTATGTATCAGACTGTCCGGCCACACATGATACACACTGTATAACCTGCTGCTCCTCCCGAGCGCCAAGGTCAGAGTCCAATTTCACCACCTAAATCAGATGTGAACAGGCCCAATGAGTCCCACAGTGATCCAATCCGTTTTGAGGCATGGGGCGCTTTATGTACCTCATGATTTGCCCCTAACAGGATAGTTTGTTTATTCATCCAAATCATTGACCTTGGACTTTCTGAAAGTTCTTTTGTGTAAACAGAGTTGCTCTAACATTGAAGGAAACGTAATACTGTACAGTACATTCTTCACAGATATCATAGTATTAGTTTCACATTCAGCTATACTTCTAACCTTAAAATTTCAAGGTAGTTTCCCATAATTTGGGAACACTGGTGTGTTTGTGGTTAACTTACAATAATTGTAGCACCGTATTGATATAACTGGTCACACAACAAGTGATTTATAAGCAAACAATAACGGCCTATTTATTAAATAGAGGTGATAACGATGATCACGAGAAATTCTATTATTTCTGGCAATTATCAATAAAATATTGACACAGCTGCCTCAGTGATACTGGGCGGGCAAAGAAAAGCCTAATTTACCACTTTGCCGGGCCAGTCTTGGGGAATATATGAATGTGTGACCTGGCAAGCCACCTCACGCTCACACCACCTCAATCCTTGTTAAGTAGGCTTCACAATGCTTTGTATGGGGAAGCTATCTACGGCGAACTCTGGCAAATCTTATCGCCAGTGGTAACACTAAAGCTGGGTACACACTACAGAATTTTCCACCAACTTTTTATGCCGATCGATTTTACATCCGATCGATGGTCCGATCGCTCGGTCCATGGACTGCATACACACTAGCCTCGTTTTAGACGATAAAGGGAAGAACGGCCGTCCCGTTAGTGACTTTTTACAGCCATGTTGTCGTGAGCAATGATTTTAATTTCGTACACACTGAAGCAACATCGGTCGGATCAGTCGGAAAAATATACAGACTACACGGAAAGCAGATTGGAACGAAAATATTGAACGGTACGAATAACCAAATGAGACGACAATCTTCCATTTGGGAAGACTTTCAACCATCGTGTCACTACACATACTGACCCGACTTTCGAATTAGCGGTCGTATGTCGGCTGGTTGAGCCGATTATTGGACAAAAACCCTGTAGTGTGTACCCAGCTTTAGTAGATAGGATGAAGCCTTACCGCCGGCAAAAATACCAGTTTTTACCCAACCGTAGGGCTTTCTGTCTTTGCTAACGAGAACCGTAAGTTGCCTTATATACGACACAAATCCAGCAGTACCTTTTAGACACATTTCAAGCTCTACGTTGCGGATCATGACTCTATAAAAGACTCAGGCTAACTGTGGCTGTTAAACCACAATAATTAGCATGTTCTTGAAGCGTAAAAATATATTCTTCTGACAAGTTTAAAAAAAAAGGTGGACCAATATGAAGCAATTGCTGTGAATGTTTTCATTATAGTTAAGTCATTTGGTATCATTCTTCTATTGTACTCTGTGAGAGGTGTTGGTATTACAATATTCTATATTAATAAATACAAATATAAATATGTATATATGTCCCCTTCATTCAAAATGCCTATATACGTAATCCATGATTACATGAGACTCTGGACCATCATCTAGAAGTCTGGCAGTTTTGTAAGATTGTTAGCAGGATCTGTATCAAGCTCAGAGTTTTCCGGAGGGTTTGAAAAGCCAATCAGATTCTAGCTATCACTTATTTAGTACATTCTACAAAATAACAGCTAGAATCTGATTGGTTGCTACTTGCTATAGTTGCCACATCTCCACTTTTCAAACTCGCCAGAAAACTCTCAGCTTGATACATTTACCCCCTGGTGGTAAATGTATTAAACTGCGGATTTTGCAAATCGACGATATTTGGCGACTTCGCGGACAAAAAGTAAAACGACAACGTAATTAAAGGCAAGTTTTGCCGTTTTACATTTTCAAGGGGGGTATTCAATTGTTAGCGAGTTCCGCTAAATACTCACGCTTAAAAATATTACCGGTAATATGGTAATATGCGCGTAAATACCGTTAATACAGTAATTTACTTGCTGGATTTCAGCTCGCAGCTCAGGGAGCTGCGAGCAGAAATCCAGCGAGATATTACCGTATTAACGGTAATATTTTTAGAGCGCGAGTATTTAGCGGAACTCGCTAACAATTGAATACCCCACTAAGAGTGAAACCCGTTGATTCCCATACGAGTCTGGATGTATCATAGGAATCATCAATAAGGAAAACTCATAAAATTAATTGTTAACTTATGTAACGAGGATTGTAGGTGAATTATGTTTTAAATGAAAATGAAAAAGATAAGTAAAAATATCCAGTGTCAAAACATCTGAGTGATTGGGAGAAACTGCTCAAACTAAATAAAACAACCAAAATTAGATACAAGTACAGTGTAAGAATATGGCACAAGGACTACATCTGAACCTGGGTCTCTTTGTGACTTGTCTTCTTGCTAAATGTATCATCTATGTGCATCCCAGAATACCCTCATTTTATAAGTAAAGAATGTTATCCAGAATGCTCAGGTTTTAAGAATTTCTAAATAAAGGTGTTTTTCCATTATTTAGAGCATACTTGCCTACCTTTGGTAGGTTGTATCCGGGAGAGGGGCGTGTCTAGATGGTAAAGGGGGAGGGGCACGGTGAATCACGTCATTTTGCCCTCAATCTCTCAGCATAAAAACAACAGTGTTGCCAAGGTGAGTTTGTGGCAATTGTAACAGGCAAGTTACAGTAAGAGTGAAAATACATCTAAAAGGAAAGCTACACAGGCAGACATACAATTTATCTACATCAAAGAGCATGATGTGACATTCTCAAATACATATATTACATATGGTACATATTGCTATACCTGAAGACACGGGAGGATATCATTACTTCAAGAACCAATCATAAAACAACTTTATTGAGTTGTTTCAAGGGGGTAATTTATCAAGTTGCGGGTTTGAAAAAGTGGAGATGTTGCCTATAGCAACCAATCAGATTCTAGCTGTCATTTTGTAGAATGTACTAAATGAATGATAACTAGGGGCCTGATTCATTAAGGATCTTAACTTGAGAAACTTCTTATTTAAGTCTCCTGGACAAAACCATGTTACAATGCAAGGGGTGCAAATTAGTATTCTGTTTTCCTCACCTGCAGTCCCCCTGCCCCCCAAACCTGCTCTATTTCCTAAATGCCAGCAATTTTCACTATCCACGCTGCAGCCATTTTCCTAAAACAGCTATTTTCCTCACCTCCGCCCTCCTGCAGCAATTTTTCTCACTTGCTCCCTGCAGCCATTTTGTTTACCCCCCCACCACCCCCTGCAGCCAAACACCCTCCTACTCACTCACTGAGATGTAGAAATCTTGCAAGACTTGACTAGGAGCTCCGTGGCTGCAGTGACAGGCAGCTAACAGCATGGGATTTGCTGTTAAGCTGCCTGTCTGCATAGTGACAGTAGGGCCTGCCCCCTTTGGACCAGCGACGCCCCCCCGACGCCAGACAGTCACAGAGCGCTCCATTTTTTTTTAAAAAAAAAATAAATTAAAAAAGTTTTTTAAAAAAATTAATTCCGGCAGTGCCGCGCCCCTTCCAGGACCCAGCGCCCTAAGCTGCAGCCTGATCAGCCTAATGGTTGATCAAGCCTTACCAGTGTGTACGAATAATTCTACAATTACCCACGTTTTAAAGATTTATCCCTGGAAATGTTGGTATCTGGAAATGTCCCTATTTTTAGAAATATTGTACAATGAATTGTTTCAGCATGTTAAATGCCATTCTTACCATCTGTTCTTATTCTCTAGACCTTACAAATTCAAAATAGCTCATTTATAGTCAAATTCAGTGAACATGACATGATGGAAATTGTAGTATTCCAAGTTCCACTGAGAAAGCATAGCATGTTATGTGCTTAGATGCAGGGACTCTGCACAGAGTGGACATGTGGAAAGGCAGGTTATCTCTCTAGGCACCTGCATTACTGTTTGTACAGCTTCAGTAGATCTCAAGGGTTGATGCACTTTTTGACTTCTTAAGGTGAATTTATGAAGCTGCAGGTTTGAAAATGTGGAGATGTTGCCAATCAGATTCTAGGGCCTGATTTATTAAGGATCTTAACTTGCGAAACTTCTTATTTAAGTCTCCTGGACAAAACCATGTTTCAAGGCAAGGGGTGCAAATTAGTATTCTGTTTTGCACATAAGTTAAATACTGACTGTTTTTCATGTAGCACACAAATACCAACTTTAAATTTCAGTGTACAAATAAGCTATCAAGTATTTGTGTGCTACATGAAAAAACAGTCAGTATTTAACTTATGTGCAAAACAGAATACTAATTTGCACCCCTTGCATTGTAACATGGTTTTGTCCAGGAGAAAAATAAATATCCCGCTTCCCCCCTTAATATACTTAAACAGCCACAGCGTTTGCGGATTGCCACTTAAATAGTGGTGTCCCTGGTCACCAGGCTACACAGCCTAATATTATGTGGGTGACAGCAAACATGTCTCCCTGCTCAATATCAGGTTCTCCCCTAAAGGCTGAAAAAAATGAGCTGGCCCCTTCACCTACAGAGCCCCGGCCCCATGCTGAACAGCACGGGGTGCCTCTTGGTATCCCTGGCCACTGGGTACAAGGGTAATACATATAAAAAAATAAAATGAAAACTATTGTGGCACTACAAGCATTAGCAAATACTGACAGCCAATGACATATTGCGTGCTGGCACTTGGAGAACTATAAGTGCCAGCTGAGTAGCCGGCTCAGACAGTGGAATGGAAAACATTGTATATAATATATAACTTACATTACATACATATTTTTAAACATATAATATTATTTGTTTTAGCAATATTTTTTAAACTGTAGTAGATTAAAAAATTGCTTTATTCCTAGAAAAATAAACAATAAACGAATATCTTTGATAAATAGCCATTCCCATGCAAACATGTAATCTCTGTCTGTAACCTCTTATATGTATAGGATGATTAAAAAGCCTTATTCAGGGTAGGAGAGTGGCCGTTGAGAAATATAAATTCGATAGAAAATATTAAGATGAACAAATAAAAAACCTAATAACAAGTATAAATGTAATAATACGTACTGGACAAATCGACATAAAGACACGATAAGGCAATAGGAAGGAAACAAAATGAATTGCAGTAAAAAAAATCATGTTTCATCTGTTTCCTTAATGTGACCACTAACCAACCATATACTGTGATTTACTGTAAAGTGATGAAATGAAAAGAATGACTGTATTTATTGAGAAACTGAAGTTTCTCTGCATAGCAGAAATGAAGCCCTGGAGGTCAGGGAATTATTATATGAAAATGTAAATTATTTTTTTTCCCACAGAAACCAAAAATCTAGTGATGTATAAATCATCATCATCACCATTTATTTATATAGCGCCACTGATTCAGCAGCGCAGTACAGAGAACTCATTCACATCAGTCCCTGCCCCATTGGAGCTTACAGTCTAAATTCCCTAACACACACACACACAGACACAAAGACAGACACACAGACTAGGGTCAATTTTGATAGCAGTCAATGAATCTACCAGTATGTTTTTGGAGTGTGGGAGGAAACCGGAGCACCCGGAGGAAACCCACGCAAACACGGGGAGAACATACAAACTCCTCACAGATAAGGCCATGGTTGGGAATTGAACTCATGACCCCAGTGCTGTGAGGCAGAAGTGCTAACCACTAAGCCACCATGCTGCCACGCTTGTAATTCGGTTTGCGTCAGTTTACATGAATTCAAACGCAAGATGCCCTTCTACATAGCAAGGTATGACATTTTAATTGTCTGATTCCGTAAAAGCAAAATCTTGCTTTTGCGCAAGTCTGAAAAATTAAGCACACATCCTCGCTCCTCTCATAAGCTGCGTCAAGCACCGCCATCTTGCCCCGCGGTGCCATGGTCTTTTGACGAGTCAAGGACAATCGACTAAAAGAGGATTTAGTGTTGCATCTCTGCAGTTTTGCCGGTTATAAACGACCTCCTAAGTGTTTGAGTCAACTCAATCTCAAGAGGGTTCTGCTGACATTTTTTACTTTCAGTTTAATATCTTATGCAACCTTTTTTTATACTTGTTGTGGAAAATGTCCTTCTTTCAAATCAATGTAATGGTACAATAAATTTTTTACATATCGCACTTGTTCTTGTAAATCATATGCAGGTGGTGGTAGGGGTGAATTCAGGGGTTTTCCATTATTAAATACATTTATACATGTCAGCATTACCATATTTTCAGGGGATAACCGATTGCGCTCTTGTTTACAATTAAACGGGCAGCACTGTGCACACATGTAGACAATACAATGTCTTTCTGTTCTTCCACACTGTACTGAAATCCACCCCTTTATTTAATTTAAATTATCTAGCGCTGCAAATTAAATATTCTTTTTGCACTGCACCAGCGTGCCATCTCCATGCCAGGCCCCAAACTCTCCCATCTAGCTGTGCTAATGTCTGCTTCTCTACAAACATCTAGCTCAGTATTTCAGCAAAAGAGGATCTTGCGTTGGGCAGTTAACAGCTGCTCTCTATGTGAAAATGAAGATTTGTAAATAATGATAAATATATTACTGCTTTAACCCACTGAGGTATGAAAAAAAAAACATTAGGCTGCCGAGCAGCCGGAGAATTGGAGAATACACCTGCAACAGGCCGAGCAAATCAACCAATGAGGGTAATTATCTGCTCCCCTATTGTCCAGATACATTTCTATATCAGTGCTGTCTGGAAACAGAAAATGTTGTATATCATTGCATCTGTTTATATTACACCACTTAGACTATATGCACAAATCATGAATGACAATGGTACTTGTCTGTGTACCTGCTCCCTGGATAAACAGAGAATCAGTGCTTTGGAGAGAGCCAGGTGACAAGCAGACGTCAATGCTTGGGGGGAGGTGTACAGGGGAGAGGGCACTGGAAAAACAGGAACGTCAGCGAGCTACACAGGGTGTAAGAGAAAATAGTGAATGAAAAACTACAAATATATGTCCTGGTTTCAGGAAATTACACAACGTGAAGATATTGAAGAGAAGGGTTTAATCATTGGGGTCAGTGAGTTGTCACCTTATGTATATCATACTTTATATAAGTTATATAGAACACTACTCTGTTAATGACTGACAATAACCTGAAACATATATACGGACAATTCCATGTCCGTATATATATATATATATATATATATATATATAATGTGAATTGTATTACTATATGAAGATGTCAACATGACTTTACTGATTCAGTACCAATAGCTATATACAGGAAGTATAAAACGGGATACTTGTATGGCAATCAATAAATGCTCTTCCTTGCTTCCGGGGCTAATAGTAGTAACAAATATATAGATATCCATTTTGGCTAATTCTGTTACTGTGAAGTCATCAAGATTCTGAATCCTGGGAAATAAGCATTTCAAATTACCAAAAAAAAAGTCAGGTGTATCCTGGTAAAAGCTACTTCTCTCGTTTAGTCTCTTCTCCTATCCCTGCTTGTGTTTCCTCCTTCATATTAATGCGATGTCTATACAAGTACGAGGGAGGTGAATCAGTAAAACTGGGCGGTAGTGAAAAGGACGGCACCTGCCACTAATTCTTCATGGAGACAATGACAAATGAGGCTGAATAGGACGAATGCACTTAAAGGGCGACAGGGTTTGTAGTAAGCTGTACAAATACCTGAAGGTGTTAACATGGGTTGGCCCGACCAATGTGTAATCCAGTGGGAGGGACCTTGATTGATATAGGAGGCTGCACTTCCTGTTCTGGTTCATTCCACAGCACAAGATCCCACCCGCCCACTCCTTTGTGTAGTATTTTCGGTTATGTTGCGGTAGGAAGGCACTGCGTTCAGCGGCTGATTTGTGGGCGCACTGGTAGTTGTCGTAGGTCACTGCCCCCCGTTGAGGCACCAGTAACTCCCTTTTTGGCCCTTCGGTGAGGAGGGTCCCTGTTCGACTCGGTGAGGGAGGGCAGAGTGAGTTTTAAAGGGGGCAGTCACTCTGACGCCAACTCAGCGCAAAAGTTATGTTGGGATTTGTTCCCCGTGGTGGTGGACGTACGGCGGTTTGCGCCAGTCCACACGTGATAGTGTTTGTCAGCTTGAGAGTTGTTTCGCAGTGCCCTTTCTCCGCCACCATAGGTCTAGTTAAAATTAAAATCATAATAAAATTTCTGGCAATTTTTAATAACTTATACAAGTCTTCGTGTGTTTATTTGCATGCAAAGGTTTAGAATTATAAGGTTGATGTAAGGTTTACGGAGCATACACGGTGAGCCCTTTATGTGTTTCAGAACACGGTGATCTATAAAACTCCTCATTGGATCTCTCAAAGGATAATACCAAGCAAAATTTAAGATTAAATAAATAAATAAGTAGAACTATTTGCCTGCAGTTGTGATGAGGAAACAAGAAGTTCTTGTACTGACCTTCCACACTCCTAATGGTTAGGGAACCCAGAGAAGTCTTACAGTTCCACTCAGCACTACACTCTCTGCACATTGGAAACAAGCTGAGCAGGTCTAGATCATCCTATCACACTGGCCAGGCTAGTGGACAAGTGCCAGGTGTGGCCGTTCGAGCCATCAGGGACCCCGCCAAATATGGGAAACATAAGCAATTCTTAATTATTTTTTTTATTTTAGATCATCAAATCCTCCAAACAAATTTTTTTACTTTTGATTGGATTATTCCCTATACCAGTGATGGGCAAACTACGGCCCACGGGCCAGATCTGGCCCACTTAGAGGTTCTATCTGGGCCGCCAATATTTTAAAAAATGTCATTAAAATATGCATAAAATTATTAGGGCCGACCCTGTGTGTCAGAACCTTCACTTTTATGCCTTCCCAGCTATTTCCTCCATTACACTTCATCCTCCTTCCTAAAAGGACACTTCGTATGTCAATCACTCAAACACCTGCACGCCCCCTAATGGCTGAAAGTCATGTGAGAAGAGATGAGCTGGGCCATATACTAAGGCGGATTTCGATTGGCTGCTGTGTTGTCAGTTAGTGGCTCACCAGAAAGACGGATCTGCAACAACCTGCTGAAATAAGTGCTGTGTCTGTACGATCGCTGCACTTATAGAGGTAACACTGCTATATAACACCCTCCTGTCCCATTCAAAACATTTGTATTATATATTTCGATATTTGAGTTTTTTAATAAATTATATTGGCCCGCCTAAAGTTTTTCTTTTTTATTTGGCCGTGCCTGAAAAAGTTTGCCCATCACTGCCCTATACTATAAGGGCTTATTTGATAAAGCAAATAACATTGATGTGATAGCTCATAGGTCGCTACAGGTTACAACAGGGGGTATAACAGGCAAACCCTGGGCTCCATATCAAAATTTTGAGGGCCGTGATACGTGTCCATTCCCTCCGAAGGCCCCTGTTCTGCTCTTCTGAGCAGACCTTGGTGTTGGCACATGCATGCTGTTATCCCATTTGGAAAAGTCCAAACTGGGCTTTATTTTTGGGCTTTATGAATTAGTCATTAATAGTAAATGGAACAGAATAATGTTCTGCCCAAATAAAGCAAGTTTACTTAAATTAAAAATCTGCTGCAAGCTGTAAGGAATACAAAAATAATACCACAGATAATAACTCACATAGATAATCTCTCTAAATATACAGAGCACGCTAGATAAACATAGCTGCATCCAATAAGACCAGGTAGGACCCAAGATATGTTATGTACAGCGCTGCGGAATTAGTGGCGCTATATAAAGAGCTGCTGATGACCATGATGATATGAAACACAAAAGCTCTACAAAGGAGGAGAAACTCCTTAAAAGCCGGGAGGCTCCTGGACTCCCGAGAGAGTAGGCATCCTCCCTGACTGTGACGCAATTTTGCATCATTAAAACCCACCTGCTACTATGAAATGTCATATTTTTTGCTGCTTACTAGGGGGGCGGAGCTATGGTGACGCATGACATCACCATGCCCCCTCCTACCCCCTGTCACATGACTTCTCCTCTGGAGGATCCCAGAGAAGTTTTAAAAGTTGTGTAAGCTTGAGAAACAAAGGATTATAAAAATAATGCTCTTTATATTATGAAACTACATAGAAAACTAGAAAAACAACTATATAATATAAAACAGATATACATAATGTATGTATAGGGAATGAAATGTGAACATGCACAATCACATTTTATCTTTATCATGTTCCCCGGTTTGTAGCTTCACAACATACAGTACATTTAATATATCAGAGTTTGGTCTTTGCAGGGAAAGGTGCCTGATGCACCTCATTGCAGCTTTGCCTTACAGGAAATGAGCGTGCACCAGGTGACTGATCAGCTGACAAGTAATTGCAACTCCAGCCTACTGCATCTCATGACCTCTGAAGTCAGCACAGAGAACACTGTCATTAGTAGCTGTCAGGAGAGCTGATTGTGTGTTCTTGCGTTACATGGCTGGTTGTGAAACAAAGTGAAACCAACACTGTTCTTTTTTCCCCCGGAAAACCTTTAATCAATTCCCAAAAGTAAAACATCCATTGGAAATAAGGGAGGTGAAATGTGGAGTCACAAATTGTCCTTTCACATTAACATTCTTCATTCACGAAAAACCTGTCAAACAAGTCAATGGGTATTTTATAAGAAATTCCAAAATAAATGATAAAACAAATGAAGTTTTAGAAAACTATTTGATAATGTGCATGTGAGACGCAGATGGGGCATAACTCAGCATAAAACAACCCCACTCTTAAATCTCAGAATCAACTTCCATCCACATTTCTAAAGACAGTTAAGTAATAGAAAAATCAAACGATTACAAACAGAGATAAAGTGCAAGACTTGTTCATAGCCTGCAAGGAAATGGCAATGAACAGTGTGTGAAATGTTATAGACAAAATTAGTAAATAACAGCTATGGTCATATAACAATTTGTGACTTTTCTTCATTTTTAAAAAATGTATTTTAAAAAACAGGAATATTTTCTGTATCTGATTTCTCTGCTCAAAGGCAAAGTGTTGCAGGCCTTCCAAGCAGATGCCCATTGTCTCTGTGACAATAAATAAGATTTACATATCAATCAATCAGTCCCTTACATATCCTAATAGGAGAATAAAGTGGCAACGCAAATTGCGATTTTGTCAGCCGGTTTTATCACTAAATAACAAGATCTAAACCAACTAAAACCTGGTTAAAAACAGCAAGATTCAGTCAGTCAACTTAATGAACTCAATTTTGCACTCTATGTATGTGGCCAAATTGGTCACAGATCTGTTAAAGGAATTAATATTAACTTGATTTAGTTTACCCAGGTTTCACACAAGTGAAACTTTAACTTGCTCCACACTCTCACTTGTTGGGTTTTTGTCATTTTTAGGAGTGTAAAAAGATTAAAGTACCTCACATCAGAAGTTCTGTCCAGTGTGACAAATACAATTGTTGACTTATACTCACATTCTAACCTTAAATATCTAGTACTTAAATATCTAGAACTTCTGATCTAGAACATTTAACACCGGGATCAATTATAGAACGGCAAGAAAGTGGACCATGGATTCCCGATAATAAGTTTATAATGGATGGATGGTTTGGTCAGATTGATCATCTCATACATATAAAGTAACAGGTATTGTTTGTCTTATAATATTAGACTTTAAGAGACTGAAACAAAACTTATTATAATATACAAGTTAACCCGTGCATGATACTCATGCATTCTAGTCAAATCAAGCTACTTGAGGTGTTAAAAAGGTTCTTGTCATGCATTTGGGCCATAGCCCAGGTCTCAACCACCAACCACTCCCCACTGTCACCCCCGGCAACCACCAACCACTCCCAACCGTCACTTCTCCTTCAAGAAATATATATATATTTTTTAAATCTTTATAAACACTTTTAACAATTAACAAATTAAATTAACAAATTAAAAACATCTTAGTATACCAAATTTCAGCCCTTTCTGATTTTTTTTTCCACACACACTAAGAATTTAGTAGGTCAGTGTATAACTCCGCCCAGCAGGTGGCGCTGCAGCTTGGTTTTATTTTTTACACACACAGACAGACTAACACACGACACTAGACATTTATATTATCGATAAATACATTTTATATAGTTGTTCATGGGTGACTGATAATGATTGATAAACTAGGACAAGTATTTCAACATTTGGATGACAGTGACAATTAGATCCACTGTTTATTGAAGATATTTCAAATTACTCCGTCAAAGTAAGCGAGGGTGTGACCATTTCCACTCCTATTAATTGATATAAATATGCAGATACACTAAATAAATGTATCTGTACAGAATGACCAAAGTCAATGTGCTTTATTAAAATTGTATATATTAGCTGAAAATAAACCCTACATACATCTGTATACTTCCCATACGTTCACTTTCACTTTATTTTTCTGCACGTAATATGTATAACGCACAATCTTACCATATTCCTCTTTATATTTATTCATGGAACATGGTTCCAGTCGCTATGAGTATTGTAAAATGTTGTCATTACACATTACTCCAGTAAGTAATAAACTTTTGAACAAACCAGCCTTGTGATATTTTTATTCTCCAAATAAGTAATTTTTTGAAAAAAAATATTGTCCCTTTAAATGCATCTTAAAGCTGGCAGACAATCTCACACATCTAACAGTATCTGTATAACACAATTTACAGTCATAGTCACGTCTCCAGTTTCTCCCCACTCAACTTGCACAACCTTTGATCATCGAAGGGATCAATTGAGAGGGCAATATGCATTACTTTTAAATTAGCTTGAGATAACAATTCAGACCAATAAATCAACTTATTAAAAGGTCCAAACACACAATACGCAAAAACTGAATTATCGACTTAAACATTATTTCAAAAAGTTAACAATGACCACAAAGAAATACGTAATCACTCAACTGGCAATAAAACATCAGTCAACTGAATGTTTTAGAAAAAGAATTGAAAATCATGTCTAACCTTCCAAAGAACAGAAATGTTTGTTGGATACATCTTCCGTTTCGTAACATATTGAGGGGCATATTCAATTGTTGGCGTTTTCCACGGCGTTAAAAATATTACCGTTATTACAGTAATTCTAAGCCAGATTTCAGCTGGGAGCTGCAAGCTAAAATCCAGCGTTAAAGGTACCGTAATAACAGTAATTACGCGCACTATTACCGTAATGACGGTAATAGTGCGCATGCCGTGTTACTTTTCCGAGTAATGCCAACAATTGAATATGCCCTTGTGAATATAGATATTTGACAGGCTAGTGCAGTGGTGGACAGGCTGGCAGCCCTCACCGGGTCTCTTGTGACCTTCTTTGAACACATTGCATTCACAGTGGGGAATTAGCAGTGACGTGTCTCACTGACATTCCGGAGGCACTTTCGCGGCGGAGATTTTGACATAAATCGCCACTCATTTTTCCATGTGCCCCAAAGAGGTACGAGGAAAAATGAGCGTAGATTTCTACCGTAGCATAGGAAAAAGTGTGCAGCCGCCATGTTAACTGAATCTACCCCACACAGTCTTCATAGCAAATTAAGATCCAGACGCTCAAAATAAGTGGACAGATTTATATCCAATATGGCTACATACATGTCCAATTGGCGCAGTGTAGTACTGAGAATATTTAGTATGGCAGGACAACAAGTACATACACGGTAAGACGTTCTCCTTTAAAGCTGCACTACCACCTACTGAATCTAACTAACCTTCTCTTGTTGGAGCACCAGCAAGAACGGGAAAACCAATGACATTTCTACTTTAAAATGGCGGTGGATAGTGGTGAGCACCGTGTTATTGGTGATCTCACTCACACTATACTGAATTTCGTCAGGCAATGGAAGAAGAACCGGAGGTGAGACGGCAAGAGTAGGAAGAAGGTTAGTCAAATCTACTTAGTAGATGTTAGTGCAGTTTTATCATTGTTGTTTTATTTCAATTAGAAATATTTTGACCCTAGTAGATTTATTCAAAGAGAGATCTCCCAAATGTATTTTACTTAAAAGTGAGAGAAAAAAATATATAATTTTTCTAGTGCAGATGTATAAATCAACTTCCTTATTTTTGAGATTCACTTCAATATCACAGGCAAGCAGTTTCATTTCCAAACACAGCTTCCTCTTCAGTGCAAACATTATTTTCTAAACTCTAACAGTCTTTATACACGTAATCTTCTAAAAACAAAGGTCGAGCAAAACACTGTACATTACATTATCTATGCTTTGCTATTGCAATCTTACTTACCCAAAACAACAAACTCAACTAGTGTTAAAGGACATGTGACAGCAGGGTAAATAAGAGGAAAATATCTCAGGAAAAAGCCAAAAAAGCCACAAGTGTAAATGTGCAAGTCCAAAGGATTCCTTTACTTAAACATGGTTAATGTTATATATAGTGAGCAATGTAGGTTCCCAAATTCACTTCAAAGACTAGAAACAGTACCCTAAACCAGTGGT
Organism: Mixophyes fleayi; assembly: GCF_038048845.1. Classification (NCBI taxonomy): domain Eukaryota; kingdom Metazoa; phylum Chordata; class Amphibia; order Anura; family Limnodynastidae; genus Mixophyes; species Mixophyes fleayi. The sequence goes on from NC_134402.1 coordinate 58,168,764, forward strand.
TCCCAAACTGGAGTGACGCGGTGACCTCACAGGGGTGCCTCGGCCAGGGCCGTTGGTAGACAAGGCGGGAGACTACTTGGTAATTATTTTGGCTTAGGGCTGCCTTTAAAAACTTATGAAGACCCTAAGGGTGCCTTAAACTGAGAAAGTTTGGGATCTACTGCCCTAAACTAGGGATAACTGGATATACAGCAGCCCCTGACTTTCAGGGACAGTACGATTTTGCAGGATTTGCTGTTGATAAATTCCAGTATCCCTATTTGCCCTTATTGACCAACTGCACAATGAAATCACTCTGTAGTCTGTGAGGCAGGACATTAACTAGGGTGTTGTGACCTGTGCCCCCAACCAGTGCGCCAATCCTGAGGGCAGGTCTCCTCATTCACTACAGATTATCAAGTCTTTGTCTCTGTGATAATCTATACTGACTGAAGAGTGGCTCAGAGCCAGTCCTACTGTCAGTACTCACTTACGTCAGGGTTGTCTGAGCCACTCCTCCTGGCATAGTGGAGATGCCACCTGCCTTTTCTGAGGTCATACCAGTGGACCATAGTTAGTGCTGCCCTGGCCTCTCACTCAGTGGGCTGGGCACAACCCCTCAGTGGATTGACTATATCCTTATGTTGGTGGGTAAGAGTGTGCCAGTGTTGTCTCTCGCTTAGGGCACTAAAATGTGTAAAACAGCTCTGCTGTGAGGCAGTGCTCAGTATTTAGAGTTAAACAAAACATTAATAAGGTTTATCCAGTTATGAGGATTCAATGTGTTATACAGCACAAGAAAAAAAAAACCCCAGTGAATTCTGTCTAAAATACCATTTACATATCATAATCATGTTTAGTGAGTATAAAAAAATTGAAGAAACCTGCACAGGTGTGCTGCGCTGCAGCATTGTACCCCAAAAATATTATGCATATTAGTAGCAGAGCAACACCATGACTTGCAGACAGGATGAATCTATACTTGCAGTAAGAAAAATCTATTTCCCTAATCACACACATATACATTTATATACACTTGACTCTAACCCTGCCACTGTAACCTTTTAAATGAAAGGGGCTGATGCAGTAAAATTATGGAGCATTGGCACAGCATCTGGGTACATGCTCTGCGGTGCTGAGGTCACCCAATGGCATAACCTCTCACATACATGTACTCCATCACCTCTCACATACATGTACTCCATCTCTCTGTGCACATGTCTGGTTTAAAGGCTTGAACATTAGTTGGTAGAGAAATATTACAGACATATTTTGTCTTCAAACACTCCCATTTAAATAGTACATGGAACTAATTATAATAACAATCATAAAAATGAAGCTGAAAGCTACTTACACTACACTGTGGTCCATGCCTGTTGATTATAAGCGTCTCAAGATCTATGTCCTTTATTACAACCCTGTGTGTGAGGTATAGAGAACTATTGCACTGTATACATTGAGTCTACATGCAGTCACAGGAGGGATCACCAGACAGCAAACCAGAAAACTCCCATCTTCATCTCAGAGCCCAGCAGAGTTTCTGTTTCACAACCCCTTTGTATTCCAGCCTAACTTTATTGTCCCACATGAATTTATCAGACTAGATAATATCAGGGGATTGTGTCAGATGTACGCAAGGACTTTATCAGACCTACCTGCTGCTGCTCCGTGTTTAGGTTTTCATTTGGATTGTTCTCATGCAAACGATGGGACAATGTGTTTGCAGTTGTAGAAAGGGGAAGCTGTCAAGGCTCTCCGCATTGTTTCCAAAATCAGGAATTGTTGAATTGAAACTAGCCCTGAGGCCAATAGGGCAAGTATGTTTTGTACATGGCCTTGAACACAAGATACTCAGTGGGAGATGCAGACAAAAAAGTAACAAGCTGGCTGGTTTCACAGCAGAACGTTTTTAACTATTTCTTAGCCAGAATTAAAAAGTAAACATGCTCCACCTTATAATAAATACACAGGTTTTGTTCCTCATATGCTATTTGAAAGTTCATTTGATGATTTCAAATGCTGTAAAAGACTTATGTAGTAATATATTGATTTTTGGTTACATTTGTTGCTATTGCCTCATACCTCCCAAGATTTGGGTAGGTAGTATCGGGACTGGGGCGTGACCGCGGCATGTTGAGGGCGCAGAGCTGCAACTTAAAATGTTAGCACCTGGAGCCAGAAACAAAATTGCCGCTCCCTTAGCCCTCAATTGAACCAAATTAACCTAAAATATTAATAAACTGCACCCCCTTTCAGTGTTGCGCCCTAGAGGGTCATCTCTATCGCACAGCCCTAGTTACGGCCCTGTGGGTGCGTACCTAGCGCTTATGAAGCAATATTCTGCCATTGACTTCTCCAACCCTACAAACCCATTGATTGCCGTGCACACGGTAGCAGTGAACAGAACACCAACCAACTTTCCCACCGATCGGGACAAAACTGTCTCCATTGGGATGGCGGGACAGAACCGTCAAATAGGGACTGCCCACCTAAATCACAACGGTTGGGAGGTATGTTACCTGTAGAGCAAGTTTGGTCATTTTAAACCATATTGGCTCTGCATTGTCACATGTGTGCACTTATCTTGGACAATTAAAATGTGATTGTATTCTATTGCACAGGATGAAAAATCTGGTAGACTGATTTTCATTTCACCGTCAGTGTATACCACCCAACTGTACGATTTAGGAGTTGGAGAACATGTCCTGTTCAATATTGATATGTATGGCAGACGTGCCACTGGTGCGAATGGTAATGAATGGGTGTTTTGAGAAGAGGGGAGGCGGGTAAGGGTGACCTAGTGCTTTAGATGTGCTAAGCAAACCCTTGCGGGCGTGACCACCCCTCCATCCTTATATAGACATGCACCTGTTTTGACATGAATACCTCCCTTTTCACACTGTGCCCTAATAGGAAGAACTTGTACGTGGGACGTATGGGTGTTATCAGTGATCCACATGAGATCCAAGCAGAAACAAATGACTGCCGGACCACATAGCAGAACTCAGATGGGGACCCAGTGATACCTCTCTAGCCTCCTGGACCTCCGCTCTGCTCTGACAAAAAGCACAGCAAGAGCCATTTCTGAGCATGCTCAGAAGAGGCCTCGCACTACACTTATCAAAGCAGAATGTGAGCCTTGGGAGATGTGGGAGCCTTGGATGGTGGGTGACGTGGTATTGCCGGGTCGCCCTCACCTTCTGACTCTGTAGCCGCAGCACCCCCTGTACCCACTGTAGTTCCGCCACTGTATCCAAACAATCTGGTCATTCAGCCCTGCCCATAAATGGCTGCATCTATTTAACACGGCTCTCTACATGGACGGCCAAGTTGGTCAAAGAGAACTTCAACATATATATTAGGAACATTTTTGAGATATGGTCCATTTATTTCTCCATCCACGATTGGCCGTGCCATAAAATGTCTATTGTTGGCCAAATATGAAACAGTCATAACATACTGTTTTATATAAGCATGACATACAGTTAGTGCTGTATGCACCTGCTTCAAGGGAAAATGTTTTGTTCTAAACACACAGAACAGAATTCACTCAACAGTGTAATGAAAACTTGTTGTACTAGGTACGTGTCTTTCTGGTCTTTTTTTTTTTACTTTTTTTAGTCTAAGTTCTAGCAATGATTATGCCTCTCACCCTGTTACTTCAGAGAACAAGTCTGGCAATGGAATGCCCTTCAAACTCACGGTCGATTGCTTCTAGTAAATGTTTTACCAGACACTAAACAACCCCTGTGTTCCACCCTCAGTACAAACATTGTATGAAGGATGAAAAATAATATTCAGGAACAGTCACACAGAACCTTGGAGGTGGTAAAGATACAAAAGATACAATCTGTGAGAATATTCATGCAATCTTTCTTGTTATTACATTCATTCCAATGTTACTGTGCGTGAAATTCAAGATGACCATAAATCACACATTTTTTTTCTGGAAATGTCCTATATTATATAGAATAGGCCGGACACATATTAATTCATGTCTTAATGAATTGCTTAACATCCCGGGTGAATGAAACCTCTATGCAGTTTTGATGGTGCTTCCATAATCATATAAAAAATAATAATAATTGAATGAATAGAAGTTATGATAACAGCAGAAAGTCATTTGGAGTTTTTGGGGTCAGACCCTGTGGTTCCCCAGGTATGACCATATATTAGTTTTCTACTCTCTATATTCGCCATCACTGATCTATAGCAACATATGATCGATGTAAGCTGCTCTGTGTGTGTGTCAGAGAGTCTTCTGGTCCACAGACTAATGGTGGTGTCACACTGCTCTGCCTGTCCAGCTAGGGAAGTGCAGCGTTCATAAGTGCTTACACTGTTTAAAAGTGCTTCCAATCTCCCATAGTGGTACATGGAGCGTAGGAGAAAAACTCCTCCCCCTCTAATAAGGGCGTGTCAGCTATGAAGATGCTGGTGTTCAGTCATTGCCGGGTGATACTACTCTATGTCTAGGGGGGAATTCATTTAGCTGCGAGCTGCCGTGATATGTCTCTGGAACAGTCCACAGAGCCTAAATGTTTTTTCTCAAATCTCTGCTCATTTTCTCTTGCGTCCCATTGAGATACAAGGAGAAAATGAGCGTAGTTTCTGTATCGTATTGGCATGCAATCTAGGCGGCTAATTAAATTCCCCTCTAGAGGTCAGCTTTGGCACCCCACAGTTATTGTACACCTTCTCATCAGGGATGTCCTTGGTTCTTTAAGGTGGAGTTAGAACAATCTGTAGCCAATCAGATCATCAGAATGCTGACAGCAGCAGGAGATGGGTGGGATGCAGGGACCTGTGACTGTCACAGTGAGGACAGGACTGCATGTGACAGGGGCAATGTCCTGATGTGAGGAGGGTATTAGAAGCGAATGAGAAGAGACAGTGGCAATAGATCCCCCAACATCACAGAGCAATGATGTTATGCTCTTAACAAAATGGTGCAGGGAAACTGTTGTGTATTATTTTACTATTGACTGCAATTCAAATGTATTTTTTTACATATATTATTTGAATTATGCTAGTCATCCAATATTATAGTAAAATATATAATGTAATGAGTTAATATGTTTGAGGATTATGGGTACAACCCAAGGATAGTATGGCAACCTTTTATTGGAGTGTCTGGGAGACACACCAGACCCCCCAAAGAGCTGACACCCCCCTCAGTTAACACTGAGTGGCAGGGGCTAGATGACTCAATTCCGGCAGTGACATGATGGCTATTTATGTAATCTAGCCCCTACCACTCAGTGTTATCTAAGGAGGGTGGGTGTTGCTGATGAGCGTGCCCGCCCATTTCATGAAGCATATTGTGTCATTGAGCCATGCCCACCTCCTCATTTCCTACCTCGCCTCCCCATCTAAGGAAGGGAGGTAGGAATAGTAATCATGTATATTTTATTTTTCAACACCTGTCATGCAGAAAAAGAAATACAATTATGTAGAGTATATTTAGAAATAGATTAGTCACATTTTGTACTATTGTTAGGAGATAAGAAAAGGTGTGTCTGGCAATAAAGAAACACTGAGATGGCTGGCTAGTGAAGTAATGCCATTTTTACCTTTGGAAACAGAACTACACCTAGAATGAGAAGCCAGTAACATTCCTACACCTACACAACGATACACCAGAAATAGTTATACAGCACTCGGAGGTGACCATGCCTCACCAAACTCTTACTAAATCTGCCAAAGTTCAAGAAGGCATTATAGGATGAAACAAACAGAATCCCATTTGGATTACCTAGAATGAACACAGCCACCATCCAAAGGTTAAACCACTAATTTGCCATTTTGCATAGATATTGGTTAAACCTCTAATAAATTATCCACTCTTCATACTGTGCAGCCAAGAAACCCAGAAAGAGGGTAAAATATTACATTCTAAAAAAACAGTAAATGAGAAATAAAACAAAGCAAATCCCAGAGGTCCATTTTGCCTGATTAAAAGATTTTGTACATGCAGCATACCTGTGGGCGGGTGGAGAGCAGGACCCAAGACTACAGTACGGTAGTTCCTGTGCTTTTCTCAAGTCTACTGTAATGCACAAAGGCTCCAGGGATTCAGAGGACGACAGTGTTTACTTTATACAAACTGAGGAGGTGCAGTCACCAGACCGCTCTACCTGACAGCACTTTGTACTACCTGGGATGCCTAGAGAATAAAGCAATTGTTCCTTATAAGCACCATTCAGTCTACTTATTAAATGGAAATCACAGATAAAGTTAAATTTATAACACTTATAGAATACTATCTTTTCCAAATATGACTAACCCCACCAACGTGCACATGCAAAAAAAAAAAAAGGCAGAGAATACATATAATCTCTTCTTAAAAGAGAATAAACAACAACTATAGAATATAATAAAAAGTATAATGTACTCATATCAATTAAAGAACTCCAAAGACCTGAAATGTTTAATTCGCTGGTTTTTATTCCCTTGTCCTTCCCTTTCTGTTTCCTGTTTCTTAAAAGATCAAAAATAAAGTATTAACCCTTTATTAGCTGCCTGCACTATTCCTCAGTCCCACCGTTTCTCAAGTACAGTCGCTCTGCTTACTCATGTACCTATATGCTGGTTCTAATGGCTCCCCTATATGCTGGGGGGTGGGGGGGGGGGGGGCTCCCTCAGAAATTCAGCTGATGTTTAAAATTATGGGAAGACACTATACACACTTGCACTCTATGAGACTGGCAGTATGGGGCAACAAAGTTGTCTATCACCTACCTGGCTTAGGGAGACAGGCTAACACTGGCCAAGCCTTGCTATTACAGTTAGGCAGCATTTACATAACTCAGCTGATTTGGCAAATGACAGACATTTAGTGCACCTATACATGAAATGTATTGTGAATGCAGTTAGTAATGTTTAAAAGTTGGAGTTCTCCTTTAAACCCCAGTCTGTATTGTGTCCATTGACTGAGTGTTGTATCTGTCAACCTCACATCAAAACTGCACGTGTGTGTTTGGTATCACATCAGAATCTGTATTGCTTAAAAAATATCCATGTTCTCATCTAAACTACAGCAACCTCCTCCTAACTGGCATTCCCCTCAACCGTCTGTTCCTGATTCAATCCATCCTAAATGTTTCAGGCTAACGACTAACGTTCCTCTCTCACCACTACACATCTGCTGTACGACTCTACATACCCTTACACTCCTCATAGCTTCTATAATCCTACAAAGCCCTTAGCTACACCCCTTCATACATCTAAAATCTCACCTCAAAATATTCTCCCTCACTCCTTAGATACCTCTCATTCTTACCTATAGGACTCCTGTGCTGGTATCAAGGTCCCTACGACCTCCAATCAGGTACTCCCCCCAGCCTCCTAAAAATGTTCTCTGAAAGCCGACCATAATCCTACCTATGCTACATCCTCACCATTGTCCCAATCTCCACCCTGAGCCATACTTGCTTGTCTCTTCAATACCCTTTTCCTCTCTTATAAGCAGGGCCCTCACAACCCTTTGTTTCCATGCCTTGTATGTTCCTGTGTTATGCTTTGTTTTACCTACTGACGAGCACTGTGGCTCCTTACAAACCAATGACAACAATAATCATCATCTGATTATTAGCAACAAAACTGAACTGTTACCCCTTCTATTCTTACTACAGCCAACAATAGCTGGTGACTGATTAAATCATACTTGCCTACTTTCCCGGAATTCCTGGAAGGTTCCTGAATTTCGGAAGAGTAGGCAAACCTCCCGGATTCGCAGAAATTCATGGCATTGAATGGCAGGGCGGGGCTTAATCGTGTCATTAAGCCTCGCCCTCGCTATTCAATGCCGTGAATTTCGACATTTTATAGTAGGGGCGGGGCTATGGTGACCTAATGACGTCACCACGCCCCTCCTACCCCTTAGAAGTTTTGTTGAAAGTTGGCATGCATGGATTAATTGCTGCTACTCCTGCTTTGCATGCTATCTGAATGTAAAGTCCTTGAATTATGTAATAAATTATTGCATTTAGCTTATGCAGGAGCCTGTACTGATCCAATTGTTACTTTTGAGTAAAAAAAAGATCCTGTGTATTAGAAATGTATCATATGCACCTTAGAGGAAATCCTACACAAGCTGTTTGTAGAGTGAACGCTACATCACAGTTTTAAAAGGCCTCCGGGAGAGGCTCTAAAATAAGAGGTCAGAGGAAACATGAGCTTGTGCTGCCTCACAGACCTAAATGCATTGTGTCAGTGTAACTATGCAAAAGGGCTGTGGTACAAGTTGCAAAATACCAGTTCAAACTCTTTTTTTTAAAATGTCATTTCCTGTGTCTATATTCAAATAAACTGCAATCCAGCCTTCATCCCCACCTCACACCATTTAACCTGATGGATAATAAGAGCACAACTCTCCAAGCTGGGAATTGATCTAAGCTGTCATCTTGGCTGCCAGGTCACAGAGCCAATGGTTTATTATTTATATTGTTGCATAATGTTCCATCTATGACATATTTATACATTGCCAGCTATTGTACAAGCTTGCAAAAGCATCTAGATTCTTCACATCAAATCTAATATTTAAAATGGAAAGAAAATGGTGCAAGGTGTTAAAAAGTTTCAGCGCTCGTTCACACATATCGTCTAGGAGCATGGATGAAAATGTGTTAAACATTTGTGCGCTTTAGTGATGCACTTTCATGTGTTGTACGTTTATAAATACATACTAGTGCATTTGAAGTTTATGTAAATTCAAGACAGATAGGACATGTTGTAGTCTATAGGGTTTATTTACTTAACTGCGGGTGTGAAAGAGTGGAGATGTTGCTTATGGCAACCAATCAGATTCTAGTTATCATTTATTTAGTATATTCTACAAAATGACAGCTAGAATCTGATTGGTTGCTATAGGCAACATCTCCACTTTTTCAAACCCACAGTTTAGTAAATTTGCTCCAGAATATTTGAACACATTTTTCATGCATTTATGTGAAAAGCACAAAAAAGTGGATAGTTGTGAACAAGCTCAAAGTTATACTTTTTCAGAATATTTACATTTAAGAAATGTAATGACAATGAATATTATACAGAAAAATTACTTATTTTAAAACTGCTATATGTTTTTTATGTACTTCCAAGAAAAAGTGTTCAAAAAAGTTAACGCTTCGTCAACACAAGCAAGGTTCCACTATGGGGCGCTATTCTATTGCAGTGTGCGCATGGCGGATCCTGATGTAGATCCCATGGGGCAATACACTGTTTTGGAGCCGCTTCTACCTTTCCAGTTGTCAAAAAATAACACATAAAGATGAGTTAGAGCAATCTGCACCCTTCAATGCCTACTGCCAGGGACATTGAGTGGTGGTCGGGGGTGAGTAGCAGCTACCTGGGTCTGTCTGTGGGAGAAGCCACTAACCTTGGTGTGGGCATTGCCTCCCTCGCTGTCCATGGAAGTGGCCCCAAGAAGTTGCTTTAAGGGGGCCCAAAATTCCTCTTGGCGGCCATGCCTACTGCACCCTAGGCAGAACCTTAGGTTGCCTCATGGATGAACCAGTGGAATCAGGTTTCCCATTTGGAATAGATTATGCCCATGTTTTACTTGACATGAATAGAATTATAAAGTGAAAATAAACTGTTAAATAGACTACGTTTCCCTTTAAATATCTCTTCAAAATGTGTGTACATGAGATGATAGACCGAAGCCCAGTAAAGGAGAAGCTTTGCTGATGTCACACAGCTATCTCTACTTGTTTATTTAAAGTGAGGAAATATTTATTCGTGATTTTCCTTTGTCACATTGTGTTGTAGTATGAAGAACTCATGGATATGAGTCAGCTGAGGCCAGCAGGTTTTCTGGTAAAAATAGCACATTGATAATAAGTTTGCTGAATCCTCACTTTTTTTCCTGGCTTTTATCAGCAAAAATGTCGCGTGTTTTCCTCTTGTCGATTAAATATTGTCAAGATTACAAAAAATGTGAAACAACAAGTAAGATGTTTGGGATAATCAAATCCTTAACGCACTTGTTTGGTTTTGTGCAAACTATTAAGGTCATTGATAAAGACATTTAACAAAGTAATCCAAGAATAAATGTACCTTAAAGCCATTGTCATACAACCAACTAACCCCTTGTGTTCCAGTGTTGTTTGCCAGGACTGTACATAAAGGTCACCACAATAACTGAATGCTCTGGGATAGCCTTGGAAGCACCCTGTGGTAGAATGAGGTATTACAGGACCCTTGGACATGATTACCATTTGACCTCCCCCACAACTGGAGGGACTGAGAAAGTCAGGCTGCAGTTATTGATGATTGGCGTAACAAAGTCTCAAAATTGGAGTCTAAGAGGAGAGAGGAGACCACGAGAACTCTAGCCTCTAAAATATTAAAATAATTCAGGGCAATATTTAGTACTCTGCTAAATAACTAAGTTACATAGGTAGTATTGATTTATTTTTAATAGGTTATATATGAGGTTATCAAATAAAAAATACTGTTATAAATACACTGTGATTTTGTCAGCTATATTTCCTGTTTATACAGCTACTATGTGTAGTTTGCTAAAATTTAAGAGAAGTTAGAGGGGCTATGTGTTTTTCACTTATTTTTTTACATTTATACACTGTCAGTGTGTCGTCTGTGAGGTAGAACAGATTCAGAGGACAACATAATCATATTGTCATTATTACATAAAGTTAAATAAAATCTGCTTCAGTCAGATCAGATGAAGTTAGTTGAAGAAGCAAACTGTAGGGACTCACCTCATCCGGTTGTTTTATCCCTATAAACAAAGGGAAATATAGCTGTAACATACTATACAATGATATTAGACATATGCTTGATTCAAAGGGGGGTATTCAATTGTTAGCGAGATCCCCGGAAAAACGAGTGCTCGAAAAATATTACCGTTAATACGGTAATATGCGCGTAAATACCGTTAATACGGTAGTTTACTCGCTGAATTTCAAGCTGCGAGATGAAATTCAGCGAGTAATTACCGTATTAACGCTAATATTTTTCGAGCGCTCGTTTTCCGGGGATCTCGCTAACAATTGAATACCCCCCAAATAGTCATTGTACATGTAGAGTCACATATCAAAGTCATACTTGCCAACTCTCCCGGATTGTCTGGGAGACTCCCGAAATTCGGGCTGGTCTCACAGACTCCCGGGAGAGCTGGCAAATCTCCCGCATCCCGTAATTGCGGGGCTAAAATGACGCGATTCGCGGCAAATATCATCATTTTGGCCCCACCCCCCAAGACAAAACACCATATTTGTCGCGAGGGGCGGGGCCAAATGACGTGATTGCCTGCACCCCGCCCTGTAGACACACCCCTCTCCCAGATACGACTTGCCAAATGTTGGCAAGTTTGATGAAAGTGCAATAATAAAAATACATTGTATTGCAAGTTTTAAAGACATAGGAGTTGTTTTATGTGGCAAAGGCAGGTCCACGTTAAAAGTGGCACATAAAAAATGAATGTGTTAAAAGAAAAGAACTAGCATTGTGCCTGTAATCGCCAAATGGAACTAAAACAGTGTCAGTAATGCCAAATGCCCAGAGCCCGAAACGAACACACTGTCTGTAATAATCAACTACCCAGCACCAGGAATGAACACAGTGCCTGTAATCAACATCAGCCAAGAAACAGGAACTACCACCATGCCTGTAAGGACTAACTGACCAGAGTCAGGACCTAGCACAGAGCTACTAGCCACCAAATGCATAGAGCCAGGCACTAACACAGTGCTACTAGCCACCAAATGCCCAGAGGGAGGAACTAACACAGTGCTTATCATGATCAACTGCCTGGAGCCAGGAACTAGAACAGTGCTACTAGCCACTAAATGCCCAGAGACAGGCACTAACACAGTGCTACTAGCCACCAAATGCCCAGAGACAGAAACTAACACAGTGCTTATCATGATCAACTGCCTGGAGCCAGGAACTAGAACAGTGCTACTAGCCACCAAATGCCCAGAGACAGGCACTAACACAGTGCTACTAGCCACCAAATGCCCAGAGACAGAAACTAACACAGTGCTTATCATGATCAACTGCCAGGAGCCAGGAAATAGAACAGTGCTACTAGCCACCAAATGCCCAGAGCTAGGCACTAACACAGTGCTACTAGTCCAGAAGCAGGAACTAACACAGTGCTTATTATGATCAACTGCCTGGAGCCAGGAACTAAAACAGTGCTACTAGCCACCAAATGCCCAGAGCAAGGCACTAACACACTGCCTGTAATAATCAACTACCCAGTGACAGGAACTAGCCTCAGTGCATGTAATCATCAACTACCCAGAGACAGTAATGAACACAGTACCTGTAGTCAACATCAGCCCAGAACCAGGAACTACCACCATGCCTGTAATGCCTAACTGCCCAGAGTCAGGACATAGCACAGAGCTATTAGCCACCAAATGCCCAGAGCCAGGCACTAACACAGTGCTACTAGCCACCAAATGCCCAGACACAGGAACAAACACAGTGCTTATCATGATCAACTGCCAGGAGCCAGGAACTAGAACAGTGCTACTAGTCACCGAATGCCCAGAGCCAGGCACTAACACAGTGCTACTAGTCACTGAATGCCCAGAGCCAGGCACTAATACACTGCCTGTAATAATTAAATACCCAGAGAAAGGAACTAGCCTCAGTGCCTGTAATTATCAACTACCCCAAGCCAGGAATGAGCACAGTGCCTGTAATCGTCAGCTGCCAGGAATCAGTACAGTGCTACTAATCACCAAATGCTTGGAGCCAGGAACTCAATGCTTGTAATCATCATCTGATTGAACATATATCCCCACCTATGGTTACAAATGTTATCCCACTATCTTATGTATCAAGTGTACCCTACATCTCTTACATTTTTCACTTGTCTGTGCAGGGCCATCTTTATATTCTCTTTCATGTCATTGTATGTCATTTATATCACGATCCCATCAATGTATAGTGCTGCATAATATCTTGACTCTTTATGGTTAAAAGATAGCAATGTTATGCAGGAGTTTAATGAAACAATATAGTTAACTAGTAACACCTTAAACTGGCCAGACACTGGTGGAACTGCTGCTCATCCCCAGCTCATATGGGTGGCTCAACTGGATGAGATCTGGTCCGAGCAGATGGATCACTTCCGTCATGACCTGTTTGTGCACTTGGCAGATGAATGTGCACAAAAGCCAATAGCGGTCATCTTCCACTCTTTCCTACATAGACGATAACGGAACCAATTAATTTGAATCACATCATTGTTTGGCATCACACTTGGCCAGGAATCACACATGTGGCGATATTAGGCCAGTTGACCAATATTGTTGTGTTGTTTCAGTGTGTTTGGCCAGTTGATAGGGGGATTACTCCATGGTGCATTTTTTTTATCATCTAATAGACCCTTTGAGACTATATAGAAGATTTTTTTTTTATCAGTGCTATTCGTGGTGTTGATAAAAAAATATCAGCTGCCCACTGGGCCTGAAGAAGTAATAGTTATCTTCGCTGGGTCGTTCTCTGCAGATGTGCACATACATGATGAACCAGCTTTCACAATTGAAAGCCCAGATTTGGAAGAAACCTAAAACACTGATGTCTCTCGTCCAGTATTTTTAAATGCCCACTCGGCACCCGCACATGAATCACTAGCCTCTGACATGGAGGAGGAGCAGACGGCAGCTTGTTATCTGTAAGAAGCAGCTTGAAAGGGACGGTGGATGTAAGGACTAGCAGGATACTTGTTAAACAGGCCTCCCATGCAATGCATGGGGAAGCTTTCTCTGGCAGGGTTATCAATGGTGGTAACACTTTGATGTATAGGGTCAAACGAAAAAATCCATACGCCCATTTCTGCTGGCAGTAGGGCTTTTCACCCTTTAAAGGATCTGTCATTTTATAATGAAAACTGAATAATCCTTTAGCAGATAAACCCTTTCCCGTCTTTTCAGAAAGTGTAGATTAATAATTTGATCTAAGAGTAGATGCTACGTAGTCATCATTCAGGTAAACATACATTTATTACATATGTTCTGCTGAGATCATCGTTGTGCACTGTAACCAATCTCCAAAGCAGCAGAAAAGTACATATAAATAGAGCTGTATGAGGAAACTCACACACACAAAAAACTCTTTATGGCTACATAAACACTACACAATATAAAATCATAGCATTTCCCACAGTATGGCCTTGATATGGAGGCATCTGACATTCTCTCCTGGTAATACAAGGCTGCGTGACGTCAAGGCAAGGACTTTCACCAGGTTGTAAAACTCTCAGTCATATTCAGGGACTTTTACCCAGAGAAACACTTCCCCGGCAGCTAGTTGCCATGTGCACAGAAATGTAACATTTGCATTTCTATGGATAAAAAATTATCTTAGAATCAGAAAATTGCACAAATGAAAAGCTAAAGCCATATATACCTGCTCATTTGTTTCAGTTCTTTTCTACTTCTCATTCCATCTCCTTTAATCTTTGTGATCACTCTAGAACCATTCTTATGAAGAGTGACATCAAAGGTGTGAAGATGAGGTGGTTCCTGTTGGAATGTTGCAGCCTTTTCTGATGATGTGCTATTTACTCTATGCCAGTTATATTGTTGTCTAAATTAATGAAGGAATTCAAAGAATTCTATCACTTCATTTTGCAAAGTCAGAGGTCATTAATCTCTGCTTATTTATGAAAAAAGCTCCTCTACCGCAATCCAATTACTACTTCTCCTGGTCACTCTCACTAATTAGACATCAAGGAATTTAATTAACCACGAGTAGTGGTAACCTTCAGTCAATATACTACTTACCCTTTATGAAATCCATTAAACCTGATCTCCAGTGGTCGGATGATTCTTTTTGCTACCAAAGCTTCTTTACTTATTTCAGTCCTTCCCAGTCATCCAAAGCTTATTTACAAAATGTGTCTGGGTCCCAATTTCTGGAACTGTTGATCTTAAAACCCATCCATTAATCTGCCCATGATACTAATAGCAGACTTACACCTTAAAACGGAAAAGGGAAGGTTTTCCACTTTCTACTCACTTTTGAACCCTATCTTTCTTTTGTCCTAGGCCTCTCAACTATCTAGAAGGTGGAAGACTCTTCCAAACAATACCAGATTTCACCTCTTTCCAGAGAACCCAGTGTACCACAAAGGACATCAGGTCTCTGGGTTGGTGTATATAATGATCTGCTGCTTAAACTTCAATCCCTGCTATACGCAAACAGGGATTCCCTCCCTCCTTTCATGCAATGCATACCAAGGATATGAGACACCATGTTTATGGAGAACCTGAATAAATCTAATGGGGACTAAGAATATGTTTCTTAATATCTGATTCCTTGGCTGATGTTTCAGCAAGGCTAGGAGTATAAAGTCATTTTATCCTCACATTAAACATACATGCCCCTAAGTTCTTAATTGTCCAACATCTCAAAAAATTAGCCCCTAGACCGCACTCTATACTTATCCTAAGTACCCTAAGTGGTTAGCACTTTTGCCTCACAGCACTAGGGTCATGAGTTGAATTCCCGACCATGGCCTTATCTGTGTGGGATTTGTATGTTCTCCCCATGTTTGCATGGGTTTCCTCCGGGTGCTCTGGTTTCTTCCCACACTCCAAAAACATACTGGTAGGTTAATTGGCTGCTTTCAAATGGACCCTAGTCTGTGTGTGTGTGTGGGTGTGTGTGTGTGTGTATGTCTGTGTGTGTCCGTCTGTGTCTGTGTGTGTGTGTGTTAGGAATTTAGACTGTAAGCCCCAATGGGGCAGGGACTGATGTGAGTGAGTTCTCTGTACAGCGCTGCGGAATTAGTGGCACTATATAAATAAATGGTAATAATAATTATAATAATAATTATCCCACAGACACTTTCAAGCCCCCACATTTTATTTTTTTACAGAAAATGAAATGGTGTGTATGTCTCAGAAGTACATTATTCGTTAGACAAATATTTTGATGGCAAAGTTGTATTACTCTTCTCAGGTCACGTCAACATGCTTTATGATTTGCACCTTATATAAATAAAGACTATAAAAAGTAGCGATGTCCGTAAGTTCTGGTCTAGTAAATAAGAACCACAAGACTGTAAACAAAAGCATAAAATATAGACACACCTCAATGCATACATTTTGTCAGGCCATGGACTGAGAAGCAGTGTTTACGTTTCTATTGACAATCTAGTTGTATGAGTGACGATTAACAGGTATGTCACATGACACATTTGATATGGGTCACATGACACAGTCAGATGTCATAGACTCAGTCACCAGGATCTGTCTGTTCTGCCTTATACAAAAAGGAACACTTTCCATCTACTCCCAAAAACGTTAAACAGTTTTCCAGCTATAACATCTGAACTGTTTGGGATCACTGATAAATGATCTTTGTTTATATAACTTGAAATAATGCAACTAAATTATGATGTAAAATAAAAGTAATGGATGGGAACATACAGTAAATAGAATTTATGGAAAATTATGTATAATGTTTCTGAAAAGCTTAGAAAAGATTGGTAACATATAGTTTCATCACAATAATTGTATTTCTTACTATCTGACCAGAGCTGGTAACACATTCTATGATTTGGTCGTTTGACATGAAAATTGATTGTATATGGGTGGCCAAACTGTATAGATGTGATTGGTCAGTTGGCAAAACGAACATCTAGATTGCAGGAAGCAGAATGTTGCTATTGGACAGAAGAAGTGAAGTACAAACATATTTACTGCATGACAAGATCAACATTTATTCTGATGACATCATACCAGGCAACTGTAACTAACCCTACATTCAGCGACGTCAGGCAATTTCCACTAACAAGACACAACTGGCCGATGCAATCTGTAGGTGTGTGCCCAGCAGTAGCATTATGAGTGAGGTAGTTTAGCAAAAGCAACAGTGCAGAAAGTCACCAATTCTAAAATGTCTTAATTTATCACAAAGTAATCAAAATCAATTCAGATGTGTCCAATTTCCCAAAACTGAGAAGTTAGTCAGATGATGACCCCCATTAGTGCCTATATGAGAATATAAGCTTAGTGGGATGCAGTTTGGTGCTCCATTTACGTAATCATCCGTTCAGGAGCCTGAACAACTTGATCTATACAATATTACCCTGCACGTGTGGACAAATCAAGTAAAGCAACAAATCAAGTCAATCCGAGTCAAGCGACAAGACTGCAATGTGTTGGCAATAATCTGCTCTAACTGCTTTAAAATAATAAAAGCCATACAGTAAATGAATGCATTAACAACAGCTAAAGTAATAAAATAATTGTACTACAATGCATATAAGCCACTTCTATTCAGAAGAATAATCTTCAAGGAAATGCCAATTACACACAGCCATTTCAGTCAATTGTTTTTACAGCAGGACAAAGGCAACACAAACTTACACTTACAAACAGACTGTTTCACCCCTGCTTGGGCTTTCCTGTACAGGGCAGTGGTTTCTGGTCAGTGTGTGAAGTGTGGCATTTAACCACAATCCATTACAGACTAAAACCTGACACAAAGTGACCCAAGGATTAAGCAACACAATCACTTTACATGTTGGAAACACTTTGTTGACATTGGACATATACAGTGTGGGCATTTGGCACTCTAAGTGGCTAGATCACATGGAGGCCTGCTAGTCCTACTGGAAGATGACCGCGCACACACACAGACCAATACTGGTCATCTAAGGCGCTGCGGAAACCTTGTGGAGCCTAACAAATAAATGATAATAATAATAATAATCTAAGTATTGCATTCATGACCATATCTGATAATGATCCAATTGATGTTGTTCTGATCATTCTCAGGCATTGGACTCATAAGGCCTCATTCATTAAGGCATGCATACTGAGCGCAATGTGCGTTTATTTTAAAACTCCGGTAAAACGGGTATACGTACACCCAAATGCAACAAAAAGTGGATGTGAAGTTACGTGTGGTGATGAATACGGGTGTAGGTCTGCTCTGCTCTACTAGACACAGCAGGATACGTCCAACACATATGTGGAATATAAAATTGCAAAAGAAAGCACAGAAAAAAAACTTCAATTCAATTTCAATTAAACTTCACCTGTTAATGATATAGGCATTATTGATAAAGCATTATTATTTTTTAAAAAGTGCCTTTTGTCTTCCATGAAGTACATCTATTAGTATGTTATGAATGTCTATTGTACATAAAATACAGTTTTACAGTTGCTCCTGATTACAAACACATGTAATAGCGTGCATACTTAGCCATCATGACTAGTAATCGGCACTTAGACTAGACTGGTAGCTGAGGCACGAGATACGGCTGAAAAACATGTACCTTAGAGATGCACAGAGCTTGAATCGGACGCTGCTGAGTGCACTCAAGATTGGCACGGTCCTTACTGTACACTGACTACAGCCAATCGCCCCTTCTTCGCCCTGTTCCCTTGCTGAAATAGTAGGATATAGTAAGTGTCCCTTGCGCTCGAAGATGAATGGAGGGTAGTGCTGATTATACGCACAATATCGCTGTTTACGTCCCTTAATGAATCCCATTTGTCAATATCCCCAATGATATTATTGTGCGTCTCGAATAAGTCAGGTTACAGTTGCAAGAAATATTCTGCAGATAGCGCTTATGTCCTACAACCCAATAGAAACCAACCAGATAATTAACTAGCACTAGACTAATCAAAGCCGGTGTCCAGTTGGTTGAAGCTGAACTGAAGCCAGCATTCAGACAATATGTGCCATATTTGTTCTGAAATCCATAATGTGGTTTAGCAAGATTGTTAAGGATTTATGGCATGTGACTGTATTAAGTTCTTCCCCAAACAAGCCATTGTTTGTAAAAGAATAAAGGTAAGAGGATTACTAAATCACAGCTTGCATAATCTCTCAGTTTCCAATGAGTACATATGGGAAATAAAAAATGTTCAAATCACGCCACATGATCAGATTGGTGGTTGGAGATCAGCTGGTGGTAGGAAGATCAGATGTGCAGATACAGCCTGTGTCACATCTCCGTGTGACCACACTCTCTGAACCACGCAGACATGTATTACAGAGTTTGTGCTGAATAATGAACAATCATAGCACATATACAATATAAAATGTTAGGAACATTTGCTTTTGAATACTTTACTACAGCATGGAAATATTGACATTACATATAATTAACAAACAACAGAAAATAATAATTTCCTCAGCTATTGCGCATATATTACACAACGCTATATGGCTACACATATGTTTATAGACATAAACCATTGGCATAATGTTTTTCAGCTTTCAACCAATGAAAAAAACCATAGAGATTGCTCAGTGAAAAGGCTAAATGGAGAGAACAGTAAGAGAAACTAATATAGGTAATAAGTCAGTAAAATGGCAAAGCCTCAATAGAAATTATGTGGCGATGGTGAAATTAAGAGATGTCTAGGGATCAGGGGTAGGGAAAGAGGTTTATATAATGTTAGATGAATAAAGTAAACACGCCTCCCACATTTTATATTGATGGAAGATTTACTAGTAAGTTATAATACCTGTGCATTCTAGAACATTAGAGCACAATTTTTAGTTTCTGCGCCCCTTATTGTTTGTGCTGTTATTATCAGTGTGTCATTGTTTTGGCAACCCAGAAGTTTCAGTACCCAAGATGCATATTTGACAATAAGGGGACCCCCAAACAGAGCCAGTGCATGATAGTTTGCACACCTCTTTTCTAGAGACTTGATCATAAATGCTATAAATACCTTATGTATTCTAATCGTACCTAGGTTCTAGTGCAACCATGACTGAGGGCCAGATTAAACAGTTGAGGAATAATACGCAAAGTGCAAAGCTGAAGATATTAACTCATAGGAAGAAATCAAAATAATTTGGTGCTGGACCATTTACTATGGTAAGGCACTTAATAGGACAAATTAAAAAAATTGTACTGACAGGATCAAATTTCATTTAGAGGTGTTAGAAATAAAATGTATTTTCATAAGTAATCTATATGTCTGTGAAAGTGAAAAAGCTTTGCTAATATAATTTTCACAAATGAATTTATATCAGTTTGCCAGGAAGATGGTAGTCTCAAAACACAAATAAAAATGATTCTGATATGGGTTGAAGTCTAAATAAGAGCATTATAAACTTTAATCTCAATCAGACTTTTCTGGTGGCCCTCACCGGCATTTCCGTGGCCTCTGGATTACGTAATAGAGGGAGAGCGTAATCGGAGAGCAATTTTTCAATTTATTACTCCAGTATACATTATATTGTCTTCACATCATATAAAATGTCAACAGTTCTGATGTGGATATTTTTGAAGCTCCAGAAGAACAGGATCTGGTTTAAAAAAGTATTTGTTAAAGATCATGGGGCATATTTAACAAATCACGGTAGTGCACTATTGTGCACTTACCGTGGAATTAAAGTCCCGAAGTGCCCTCCGCAAATTTATTAAAGGTGCATCGCAGCAGATATCATGGATATCTAGCAGATATCATGGATATCTGCTGCTTTGCACTCCTGATCGTTTTTGCGAGGAGTCACCATTCAACAGAATGGTGACTGCTCCTGGCCGCAATCTAACAAGTCCCGATAAAAATTTTTTTTCGGGAACTTGTCTTGATAATGTACGAAGCTGGCGTACATCATCCGAATTGAAGAAGTCCACTGCTGTCAGCTCTGCTCCGACGAGCAGAGCTGGACAGCGCATGTGTGGAGGGATCACATGATCCCTCCCTGTCACTCAACGCACTCGTTGCAGAGACAGAGTGGGGACTTTGTGCGCATGTGCACTGCACATGCGCAATTGAAGGAAGAAGAGGAGATCCCGAGACAGCGCGTCCGAAGAGGGGGGGTAAGTGTGATTTTTTCTATCACAGAAACAGCAGTTTTTCGGAACTGCTGTTTCTGTGTTCCCTTTTTAATAAATGTGAGAAATAGTTCAATCCTTATTCTTGCGATAATGATTGATAACTATTTCTCACTTTTGCCGAATAATGATAAATGTGCCCCCATGTATGAGTGAGATCATGAGAATTAGGGCATGATATTGTGACAGCTATGACCTTCAAATAAAACTAACACCATTCTTGCTTCTGGACGTATACGCCGGCAAAAAGCTCTTTCACCACTTTTGCCTATTTGACAAAGTGTTCCTCTGTCTTTAACCTAATCACCGGCACTTACTAATGTCCCCATAGACCTCTATGGGGACAGCGGCATTAGGCAATTTATTAAGCTGCAGAAAGCGTTACTTGACTGTTACAATGGGAGCCAGCTGAAGCCTCTCTGGCTTTACAGGATCCCTCATCAGTGAAAGTGCTAAGAGCAAGAAGAGAAAGGCTTCATGGATGAGGGGGTCTTTGTTGGGGCTTCCAGAGCAGTCACAACATGGTAAAGTGCAGCGGTATTTCATTATGTACTTCTGAGATTAGCGACAATACGTACTGGTAGTTACTGTACTGTGGCAAGACATAGATCACTAAGTTGGTTGACCATATTGTACTGTTTTGTACGCGTAAGTCATACAGAGATAAAAAAAGACAGATGGAATACCTGCAGACTACCGAGAAGGATGGAGCACTGCAATGATTAGTTTGTAAATTTGTGACAAGTAGGCTGGGGTCACAAAATATTCCTAATTAAGAAACACCTAGTAATTAAGCACACCTTTCATGACGGACATGTTCTAAAGTTCAATGGTGCATAAAAATAAAAAACAATTATCTACCATTCCAAGAAATTTAAATCTTATTACATATTTATGTAAATTAATCCATTAGGTCATTCATTTAGGTCATCTTATTGTTCCATTTTAACTACTAGTCAGAGGCATATATATAGGAAAAGTTATATAAAATATTAAATAGATGAACATCTGCTGGCGTCTGGCAGTGACTGATAGGTCCCCAAATGTATCCAGCTATTATTCCTACTTAGATAGTTCATAAAAGGGAGTACTTTACTAAAGATTATTCTGTGCTACAGGGCTCAGCCAAGTGGGTGTGGTCCTGCTACAGATACATAAATAAAGTGCATGTGAGGTTGGTGATTTAGTAATATGATTTTTATGCTTTTAATACATAGCCGGCCGGCCGCTGCCTGTCCTGGTCCGCATTGTGCTGGGACAACATAGAGAGGCAGTCAGCGCTGGCGAACACCAACCAGATAACGGTAGATATAATAGTGTACAGGGCATACTTGCTTTCTTTCGGCAAGTGTAGTCCGGGAGAGGGGCGTGACTAGAGGGCGGGAGGGGGCGGGTTGCGGTCAAAAGCGTCATTTTGGCCCCACCTCCCACGACCAAAATGCCACTGGGGACAGGGCCAAAATGACGTGATTCACCGTGAATCGCCTCATTTAGGCTAGGCAGTTGCGGGAAGCGGGATGCAGAAGACTTGCCTGCTCTCCCGGAAGTCCGTGAGACCGATCTGAATTTTGGGAGTCTCCCGGACATTCCGTGAGAGTTGGCAAGTATGGTACAGGATAGATCCATCCCTCCCTTCATTCTAATGGATCGCCATTAACTAATTAAAGAAACAATGCTGGAAGTAATTAAAATTAAATGAGTTAAAAAAGAAGAGTTGTTAGAATTTGTTTTATTTATTTTTTCTCTAACCCTGTCTTCAGCTCAATAAAAATGCTTTCAGTCATACAAACCAACTTATATTTAAAAAGTTAAAGGAAAATCGCCCAAAAAGTGAAACATTGCCTGGTCATTAGGGGGAAAACCATCTACTAATGAAGTGGTTAAACCAAAATATATTGGGCCGTTTGCAGCTAAATTGTATTTTTTTTAGGAAGCAGTAGCATAGTAATTCAAGGCCTCTCGTTGGAGGTGGTTTTAGCATACTAAGCTGAGGCTGAATGGACAAGATGCAATAAATGGCAAATCCTGCACTTTAGTGACAGGAGCAGGGATGGTGCAGTTGGTGGCACAGTATATAGTACTTCAGTTCAGGGCATGCTGGCCTACTCTTCCGGAATTTCCAGGAGGATCAAGAATGTCGTGGAGTCCTCCCGGACACTCAGAAGAGTAGACATCTTCCCGGATCTTGGTGGAGATGGGCAGGGCCGACATCAGAAATCGTGGTGCCCAGTACAATGAAGTAGGCAGGGCCCCCCGAAGACCCCCCCCCCTATTGAACCAGGGCCGTCTTTCCGACTGAGCACGATGGGCAGGTGCCCAGGGGCCCAGGGGGAAAGGGAGCCCAAGGCAATGAAAAAAAATCCTGTAGAAAAAAAACAAAAACTTACCATTTGTGGTCACGACCCGGCTCCCTCACTGGTCCCCTCTTCTGTGAAGGGGGTCGGACTTAGGCGATTGAAAGGTAAGTTAAGGGGGGCCTTAATATAAATATATATAGATATATATATATATATATATATATAATGTAAAAACAAAGTGATTATATGTGTATATATATATATATATATACAGAAGTTAAGTGCTGCAGGTATAGTTACGGCTCTGTCCGCTGTCCTTCAGTCCCGGCATCTTCGCTGCTGTCTTCAGCCTGGCTGAAGACAGCAGCGAAGACGCAGGGACTGGAAGACAGCGGGCCCCCTGGTACGTGTGTTCCGCCGGGCCCCCTGGTGAGCCCGGGCCCGGTACAAGGGTACCCCCTGTACCCCCCTGATGGCGGCCCTGGAGATGGGTCTTAATGAGGCGATCTGCGTCATCAAGCCCCACCCCCGCTCTGAAATGTTGTGAATATTGGCATCTCCTGGATGGGAGGTTATAAAAGT
The DNA here is from genome assembly GCF_038048845.1 of Mixophyes fleayi. Taxonomy (NCBI): domain Eukaryota; kingdom Metazoa; phylum Chordata; class Amphibia; order Anura; family Limnodynastidae; genus Mixophyes; species Mixophyes fleayi. The sequence continues at coordinate 58,192,422 of NC_134402.1, forward strand.
GGGCAAGTATGGCTCAGGGTCAATGGTGAGGTGAAGGGCAGAGAGATTCTCTGTTTAAACTGTAACCTTTAATTGCTGCTAATTGACTCACTGTAACATTTGTTGCTCACATATGGTACAATTTGTAGATAAATGTGTGCCGTGTACTGGCTCCAAAACAAATGCTACACATGATCAAAATCTAATCCTATTGGATCACATATTTGTTTGGACATGATTAAAAACCAAGTTAATTCATAATCTGCATCCCCGCTGTATGGGAGTATTTTTCGATCCGGATGTGCACGAAGTTAGTGCTACACCGCTGATACTGCAACAAATGTGTGCTGAGATTCCAAATTCTCCTACAGGCCTTGTAAGGAAAACTGGCAATCACTGAGGGGCACACAGCCTGCTCTTCTGCTATTTCAGGTGCTTTATGGTAGATATATTTCTAAGGAGTTAATATTTAGATACATAAATATACATTTGAGTAATTATGCATAGGTCACACTGCAGTAGCTAAGACAGTAAATTATGCAACTGAAAATAACCTCCCCTTGCTGCTTGAATTAACTTTCACAATTCTAAATATTCCAAACTGAAGTATCTATAATATATAAGTGCATTTATGTCAATATTAGGGCTTTTTTTTATTTATATGTATAGATTTTAACTTTCTTTAGTACTTTGCTCGTGATATTTTGATTTTTTTTAAAGAAAAGTAATGGTGTTTTTGCAGCCACGAACAGGAAAACAAACTGTTCCAATGCAACGTGTCCTTATGTGTGCATGGACATTGTGCAATATATAATACACTTGGCAAACACATAAACCTCACCAACATTCTGAAAAACCTGTTTCTGTTCTAAGCATGTATTAATTTTCATTGAAAAAACACTCCCTCCTCCCTTTTTTGTACAACAGCTTCAACTCTGCACAGATTCAAACTTATTTTACCACATTTTCCTCATTACAGACATAATCCCACTAACAGTGCAAAAATTACCCACTTGCAATGTAAGCCCTAGTGTATTAAAAAGCAGCAAATCACTAAAATGATTTGAGTGCAAACTAAGTGATAATTAACTAACCAGATAATAAAGTGGACCGTACAGTGGAGGCAGCCATTTTGTGGGTTGTAGTAATTATTTAGTTCATCAACTCGCTGGCAAGTAGTGATATCACTGAGACATGAGGCACATAGTGGTCTATTTATCATTGGTAGATAGAGGGCGGCAGTAAGTAGCATTATGTATCGCAGCATGCCGCAAATTTATAATATGTACTGCCACTTGTATTTACCATTCCAGGGCTCATTGGCGAGCACTGGCAACCCCCCCCCCCTCTCAAATAAACTAAAAACACCTTCACCAATATCCTAAAGCTGCCAGCGAATGGATGATCTGACCCCTGCATAGCTATTGCGCATGCGCAGCGAAGGTTGCGCACATGCATAGTGATGGGACCATGCAATGGATCCATAGCGTATTCTCCGAGCGCGATGGAGTCCTTTGCTTGGACTCAATGTCCTATCCATTAAAAGGGTAAGCGAGCGCAATCTTAAGATGTTGTTAGTTTTTTTCAGGCTGGCAGTGAAAAGCAAAGTTTGTTAAACTGGGTCACATTGCAGTCCCCATAGAAGTCTATTTCTCCTGCTTCCACCAGATTTCTGGCTCATCGCAGCTTAGTAATTAGACCCCTTAATGCACTTGCTGCACAAAAGCCTAATGCAGGAGATATCATCATCACCATTTATTTATATAGCGCCACTAATTCCGCAGCGCTGTACAGAGATCTCACTCACATCAGTCCCTGCCCCATTGAGGCTTACAGTCTAAAATCCCTAACACACACAGTCTAGGGTCAATATGTTAGCAGCCAATTGACCTACTAGTATGTTTTTGGAGTGTGGGAGGAAACCGGAGCACATAGAGGAAACCCACGCAAACACGGGGAGAACATACAAACTCCACACAGATAAGGCCATGGTCGGGAATCGAACTCACAACCCCATTGCTGTGAGGCAGAAGTGCTAACCACTGAGCCACCGTGCTGCCCATATCTCTGATATCTCCAGCCTTAGGCTTTTGTTAAATTGACACTATACTTAAAAATGCCTAAAATAGGTGGAAAAAAAATAGTCTCCGCATGGTTTACAGCTGAATAAATAGAGTAAGCAAAATTAATACATACCCACTTAATTTGCCAACTAGGCTATGAACGTAGGCAAGACTAGAATAAGCTGTGGACCACCCAGGCAGCGAAGAAGTTAAGTCCCTAAAACTTTACTTTGTGGAAATTCTTTAGTGTATTACTGCATAGCACTAGAGTGGTGTGACAAGGATCAAAAGATTAAAAATCATTTCATTTACCGTGACTCTCTTTGTCAACCTCTACACAAGAGATTTCACTCTCTCTGCCAGGGGTCCTGCAGTCAGCTTAAATCACTGGTATACTCTTAACATGATATAAGAGCCATCCATATGGGCTCCAAGCCGCAATAGGTTAATTGCACTAAAACACAAATTTGTCCTTCCTATCCCTTCTGACTTTATTTATGAAATAGAGCCCTTTATCTACAAGCATGTCATTTACTATTAACACACTAAAAATATTTTTGCACACTGCTGGTGAAAAATGACCATGATGAATATTGCATCTTCTTGAGGAAATTGTTTCACAGTGATAAAAATAAATAAATAAAAGGTGTTTGCAAGTAATAATAGTTCAACAGAAAACAAAGACTTCAAATCGACACTTCTACAAAATATACTAAAACAAAAATATTTAGGTTGTTATCGTGCCAGTGTGATTTTGTAGGAGTGTCTGTAAAGTGATAGAGAACCAATTCTGAAAATTAGCATTTTCTTTTATTTGTGTATTTTCTCACGGGGCATTAAAATATACATTTCAGCTTGACAAAGAGGACAATGACAGGAGAAACACTGATATTTTACACCTTCTATATAAAGCATAGTAAAAGCTCCCAAGGATGACTGTGGTCTGATTACACTGTGTGACATCAAGAATCAGAACTGTAAAAGGTAATCTATCCTGGAATTGTTGTTTTCTTGTGCATTGAAGTTTCATGTAATCCAGTGTTCTGGGGATTACAAGTGTCAGTTTTACATGTTATTTTGCTTAGAGAAGTCTGCACATGTCAGATGTGGCACAGTGGTAAAAACATATCCGACTGATAATATATGAAAATAGCTATGGTGAATCATGTCATTTTAGGTGCCAGCTAAACCTAAACACTAACCTGCATCTATAAAGCAATGGGGTAAAATGCTCAAGTTAACAGTTCGCAGACATTCCACTGCAGCTCTGTTAAATAGGAGCGGGCATTTATTTCCTAATGCCCTATGTGGATCTTATATAGGGCTTAAGCTGAAATGGCAAAGCAAATCAAGTCAGTTAGTTTGCTGTCAATACACTCATCCACACAGCAAGATGGCAAGCCTGTCATTCATACTTTGCTGCTTCAAAATAGGGAAGCACTACTTCAGTAACATAAAAAAATATGTCAATCATGCCAACATGTATAAACACTTCAGTAATTTCAAGTGTATGATTCAGAACAGTAAAACATACCATATAAAAACAATGATTTAAATAGTTGCTTAACTTGCTCATTGAAAGATAAATTGATTCAGTCTCTGACAGCAATTCATATTTTTCCATAACAGCAAAGCACAGTGCAGTCAATTGATGACAAAGTCAGAAACTCATTTACGATGTGAGCATGTTAGATTTCTGGTCAAGGAAGATTGATAAGATGCGTTGTGAATAAAAAGTCCGCAAGGTGTTCATTAAGCAGTAATAAATACTTCCTCTGCTGGGGCCTGATTCATTAAGGAACTTAAATTAAGAAGTTTCTTATTTAAGTCTCCTGGACAAAACCATGTTACAATGCAAGGGGTGAAAATTAGTTTTCTGTTTTACACATAAGTTACATACTGACTGTTTTTTCATGTAGCACACAAATACTTGATAGAGTAGTATACAGTCAGTATTTAACTTATGTGCAAAACAGAAAACTAGTTTGCATCCCTTGCATTGTAACATGGTTTTGTCCAGGAGACTGAAATAAGAAGTTTCTCAAGTTAAGATCCTTAATGAATCAGGCCCCTGATGTTTAAATATAAATAAATAGATGTGCTATATGATCCATTTTGGCAAGGTTATAATATCTAGCTCAGTAATGAGCAACAGGTGAAACTAGGGGGGCATGTGGCCCTCAGAGACATCACCTGTGGCCCCCAGCTCTTTCTTGCTTTATGCCCTGTCATACCAAGATCTTATTCTTCTCTTGCCAAGCTGAGCTTAACTCCACAGGAACTAGCTGCTTGATTCAAGCTTACTTCATTAGATGAAGGTAAAGAATGTTTAGGTAAGGGCCTGTTACGCATCAGTGTGCTGCACAGTTGTGTATATTCATGATGCACAGACATTCTCTTACCATGGGGCACATTACAAACAACACACGCAACAGGTTGTCGAATGGAAACTTCCCTGCAGAAATATGTTGTACCTGTTTCAACACTAAACTTTTAAAAGCTGGTGGAAAATCTGGTCACCTAGAAGTCACATTGAATGGTTAGATTTGTTTGGTATAGCTTGTGAGACTAACCTGCTGATAAGTTATTACAGAATAGTGTCTTTCGTTGATTGGATGTGTTGTTTTAACTGATTACTGAGATTAAGGGTAATGTGCGGCCTTATGAAGGTAAGACTAGGAACACACTGGAGAATTTTCCGACCAACGTGTTATCTACAACGATTGTTTCTACGACTGAAGGTCCGAACGCTCGGACGGTTCATGCGTACACACTAGACACGTTTTAAACGATTAACAAAAGACAGACCATCCGGGCAGCGACTTTTCAAAGCCATATTGTCCTGTTAAAAAGATTTTGACAGCTGCAAACATCAGAAATTCACATACACACGCCCACGAAAGCAGTCACAGTTCGAGGAACTATCGTCAGTTGGTTGTGGAATCGGTTGTGAATTTATACACACTACGTGATCGGAAGGTGATGGGAATGAAATTATTAAACAGTACAACCAACCTAATTTTCACTTTGGGATGTCTTTCTACCAACGGACGTATGTCGGCTGATTGGCAGTGTGTACCTAGCCTTGGAGATCCACATATGTGGCCCTTGAAGGGTATCAGGATGCCCATCATTGGTCTAGCTCAGCGGTTCCCAAAGTGTGCGCCACGGCTCCCAGGGGTGCCGCGGTGCTGTCACTGGGGTGCCGCGGGCCAGCCATAAAAAAAAGAAAGGGCACAAAAACGTACCAATCCGCGCGGCGCCGCGACCCAGCATCCACCTCTCTCCCGCAGCTGTCACTGAATATCGATGTCAGTGACAGCTGCGGGAGAGAGGAAGATGCTGGGGATGTAAATAATTTAAAACTCCTGTACCTTTTAAAAAAAAAAAAAAAAGAAACGAAAAAATATACCACCAGTGCAAAACATGTATTTTATCATAACATTCTCAGAGCTTTTAGTACATACAGCGCCCACTCAGAGAGATAGATCAACATAGCAGTTGATGCAATCATTATATTTTAGCCATTTATTAATTTCACATGTATGGATAAATTCATTTTAAAAGACCAATTGCATTTTTGGTAACTAAATTCCAAAGCAGATAACGGCTCGTCCAATTAAGTATATTTACATAAGTTGCTTGCACCACATTAACGGAAGCAAACCTCTCTGCAAATTGTGCACAATCATTGATACAGTGCCTGCCTATACCTGCTGTTTACATGAGCGGCAGTATAAACCATGGAATAGTCTGAAAAGCTGAGAAAGCGTGCACTGTAACCTGAAGTTCACCAGCTATAGTGGAACTACAAATCCCAGCATACCCTGTAAGACGGAGACTAGACTGATCTTTGAATGTCAGGATAATTCCACTCAAAATTATTTTGACTAATTAAAATGATACGTTTAGTTACCACAACTTAATGGAATAACTCAGTGGGGGTTTCCTCCAGGTGCTCTGGTTTCCTCCCATGCTCCAAAAACATACTGGTAGGTTAATTGGCTGCTATAAGAATTGACCCTTGTCTGTCTGTCTGTGTGTATATTAGGGAATTTAGACTGTAAGCCCCAATGGGGCAGGGACTGATGTGAGTGAGTTCTCTGTACAGCGCTGCGGAATCAATGGTGCTATATAAATAAATGGTGATGATGATGATGAATATCCTACTTCAAACTCAAACACATCATTGCTGCCATTTGAGAGGTTATTGAGCATTGACACTCCTTAAAATTTGAGTGCAATGATTGTTTCCTTTGTTGAATAGGTTGTAAAGGAATGTCAAATAGCAGCATTGAGTATTAAGAAGGCTATTTCAGGCATAAGGACTATTTTAGTTCCTATTCCAGTAAGTTACAGCAACCATCATCATGATCTTAATTGGGCAAAATCATTTTTAAACATTATTCTTTAAATGAAGATTGTGAACCTTGAAACCCTTCAATTTGTGTATTACATTTAATAATGCATGCTTTGTACACTTATATAAACAGCTATGTGACATTCTGTACATTAACACATACGTGTATATGTATAAAACATAAATAGATATAACCAGTGCCACAAACCACCAACAAATGGCCATCAAAACGGTAGGTGATAAAGACAAATTTGTGTAGGTCATCTGCAAAGTATGTCAAGATTCAAGAGGCAGTTACATATCTCTATTTAGAAAATGCAGAACACTGGCAATCCTTAATAAGCCACGAATATATTGTTTAATGTACTAAAGCCATTGCACATTATCTATGTTGGTAATATATAAGTTGACAAACATTTGAACAGGGAAGAAAATAGATACTTTGGGCATATATTTCTAGATGGTTTATCTTACATATATGTAACTGGAGCAGAGGCCGATAACATGTATCTCCCCAGACATTGTAGAACTAGATGTCCCAGCAATATCTGCTTCAAGATGGCATTCTGGAAATTGTAGTCCACCTACTGGTTACTCAAGGTTCCAAAAGGGTCTCTAGCTATATGGAGACACAACATAACTTACTGAAGGACCAATAAACCTAAAATAAAAGAACTACTAAAACACATTCACATGTATACATATTAATGTTATCATTCTTTAACAGAAGGTGAGATTTGTAACAATCCATTTCCATTAGTTATGTCACCCAATATACGTTATCGTTCTCTGCTATTAGTCATTTTCTGTAAAAAGAGGCTGAAATGTCATTCAATGTAATTACAGACAGGAGGCCTGATTCATTAACAAACGCAATATGAACGTAATAGCGGGTTTTATAAAAACCTGAGTACATCGGGAATACGCACGTCCTTATTTCACAAGGATCGGATCTGCAGATACATCTGTTGATGAATACAGATCTCAGTCCAGTCTGATCTAACAGACAATACACCACAGGATATGTCCAATACATATGTGGAATATCAAGTCCCAACCGAGCACACAGAAGAAAAAGAATCTGTTAATAATATAATGACAAACAAATAAAATAAAATAAAATGAATTTATTAGGAAGTTTTTAATGTCTACTGTACATAAAATTGTTCCTGAGTGCAAACACATGCTCTAGCAGGGATACACAGCCGTCATCACTAGTAATCAGCACTTACACCAGACCTGTAGCTGGTGCTAGAGATACGGCTGAGAATCAGGTACCTTTGAGATGCCCAAAGCTTGAATCGGACGCTGCTGCGTGCGCTTGAGCTTGGCACGCCCTTACTGCACATTGTCTGCGTGCATACGCCCATTCTCCTCCTTGTTCCACCCCTGAAGTCTTACGCTGCAGGAAGGCTTCTTTGAGCTCGGAGATGAATTGGACATTTTTGCTTTTTTCTGCGTATGGTTCGGGCATGCGTAGAGTAATTGTGTGCAAAATAGACAATGTATCGTCATATACGCTCCTTAATGAAGCAAAGGAATATATCACCACATGATCACAAATATTTTCAGTTCTGAGAAGCTCCTGCAATTGCTACAAACGTATTTGTGAATGCTATCAGTCGCTCTTTTATATAAACCAACTTATATTTTGAGTTCAGTATACCGCAAGTACAAATGAACATACATTATACACATTCTGATTTTCCATAGTGTTCATTATGGTAGTGTATGCTAGATGGCCATCTTGTGTTTTGAGGCACCGATGGTTCCCTAATATATTTAAAACACAGCTTTTCTTTTTTTGCAAATTGGTCACAAGGTTGGGACTTAGTGGTGATACATCCCCAACTGCTAATCGCTGACTGCAGTTTTATTTTATTCATTCCGCCCACATTGTTACAGTATCACATCCTAAGTCTGCAAAATGACTTAATGTTTTGAGAGCTCTTGACTCGACATTGAACTTTGTCTGCACATTCCTCCTAGTGACACTAAACAGGGTCACTTGGGTTGAGGGAGATGAGGAATTGAAGAAAATGGACAATGCCTGGAAACTATACATGAATCAGGCTGTACAGTGAAGGGTTAATAAGGAGATCTTAGTGCTCCATTGACTTCGCTGTGTCACGGAACCCTCCTATCTTAAGAACACAAAGCTCACATTGTGTGGAGTAGGATACTGAGAAGATGCCCCTGATCTTGGCAAGGTCTAGGTGTACTCAGAACCTAGCTATTAAAGAAATACCAAAACAAAAAAGATATTCATACTGCTTGTGAATTGTCAAGTGGGCTTTCCCATAGCAAACTTTTCACTCTGCAGAGTCCATTACTAGCCTCCAGTACATTTAAAGGTAAATTACATCTGTGAAATAAGTGTGACGACAACCAGATATAAGCTGCAGTTGTGAGCTACACTTCCTGGCATCACTTCTAGACCATTTTGCTTGTACTTCTTCACGTATTATGTAACAATTATTGTAAAGCAAATGAACATCTAAGGCCCCTATTTATCAAAATGCGTCAATAAGGAATAAGGATGTAATCCAGCGACTTCTGATCACTGGTTGTTGTAGCGTTAATCACGTGCACGCATGCAACCCTTTGTTACATTGGGCGATGTCTCAGAATTACTTTGGTTAACAGCTAGATTTTGTTAAAGCTCACTCATTGCTTATACACAATGGCAATGGAGGCAGCCTTATTATAATGCAGCCTGTCAAACTGCTGGTTCCTAATTAAATCACAAGGTTGTATTTTCATTATTACTGGGATATATAGCTAATATTGTATAAGAACTCATTCATGTAAACAACCTGGTGGGAGCCAGAGGTGGAACTAGTAAGCTGTGGGCCCCGATGAAGAGAGGCGGGGAAGAGGGAATCAGGGCCCCCGACCCTCTGCATCTGCCATGTAGCGGGCCCCATTATCTCCAGGGGCCCCTGGTGCACGACACTTGCCTCACCAATGGTAGTGCCGCCATTGGTAGGAGCACAGGTGATTAGTGTCAGTGCCACATTGTGCTGCCTCCTGAATCCGGAGCAGTGACTGGCATGGGGGAAGCAGCGATGCCCCATTAGTGGCAGACAGTTGAAGAATGCCCCTGGTGTTACCTTTTTCACTTTGTAACCATAGGGATGTGTTGAACTGTACAATGGATGCCACAACTTTCAAATAAATTAAAGATCCTTTACAGCAAAATATTATAGCCAATTTCATAAACTCTTCCAGCTTGGAGTACATTGCAAGACAAATACAGACATTGCCATGTTCACCCTTTATGTGCAGCAGTTGTGTGTTCTCAACATGACATGTCCACAGAATCTTCATCACACATTGCTGCTTTGTTATGACCAAAGAGAATCAAGGACGTATGTCATGCTTATGTTACAGCTTGAAACTTAAAAAAACAAAAACAAAACTGATCCAAAATCAAGTCTAATAGGAAAAACAATGATATTGTGTGAAATATACAAATGATGCTACAAAACATTTAAATAACAGCACTTAAACATGACTGAAATGGCTTGCAGATCTTGTAACCTAATGAACCATTGTGCCCAGTCATTTTCCATTTAACCTGCTCCCTATACAGAGTGGTGGCAGCCATTCTGTCACCTGAACCAATATTCATTAGAATGCAGCTTATGAATTAATGATGGATGAGGCACACAGTACCTCATACCTCGAGAATGTCTCTAAGTCCAAGCAGAGTCGCAACTAGATCTGTGCAAGAGGAGCGGCCTCCCAGGGCGCAAAAATGAAGGTGGGTGCAAGGAATGAATATTTTACATTATTTTTGTTAGAATTGTGGGTTTGGGGGGCATCACACTTCCTTCTTGCCTCAGGTGCTAACATTACTATTTACAGCTTTGGTTCCGAGTAAAGTGATTGGCTAAACATTTGTTCAACCCTAAAAATGGCTACCTCAATAGTGCACAGGTGATGGGTGCACTCTAGGGCAATAAGTGGCGATTCCCTATTTGCTACATCGGCAGAAATATCTGCAGAGAACCTTACACATTTGGTTATACGGTAGGTATAGATAAAGTCTAGGGGAAGTTATTTAGGAAAGGACAAAGAGCACTAATGTCTGCAAAAGCAGGATTTTTGGCCAGGGATATAGCTCATTATTGCATTGCCCAAATCAATAATATATAAGTGGTTACCACCGGCATTGTGAAACCTATTTAATAAAATCTCACAATGGCAATAAAACAATAAGGACATTGCTTTGTTCTTATCGTAAGATAGTTTGTATTGCAACTTTAAATTCCATAAACGAAAACCCAGCCATCACAGTACCAACGGCACTTTTTTATTTATTTGAACATCTTGGGCCTGATTCATTAAGGATCTTAACTTGAGAAACTTCTTATTTCAGTCTCCTGGACAAAACCATGTTACAATGCAAAGGAGGCAAATTAGTTTTGCACATAAGTTAAATACTTGCTGTTTTTTTCATTTAGCACACAAATACTTGATAGCTTATTTGTACACTGACATTTAAAGTTGATCTGGGACATCTATAACTATAAATTTGTCCCCACATTTTCCTCCCCCTCCATTCTAACATGATTGTGCCCAGGTGCAAAGTTACTCCTTTCTTATGCTTTGCTCTCATTAATGACTCACACTGAGTGCATACTGTGTGTGTTATAAACCACACGTAACTCAACTCTTGTGTGCTACATGTATTTAACTTATGTGCAAAACAGAATACTAATTTGCCTCCCTTGCATTGTAACATGGTTTTGTCCAGGAGACTTAAATAAGAAGTTTCTCAAGATAAGATCCTTAATGAATCAGGCCCCTTGACTTTTAGACCAAAGCCACAAACTCCCAATTGGAAACAGAGCTCCCACAATGAGGATGAAGATGATGGCACTGGCAAGAAAGATCCCACTAAAGCTGTAACCATAAAAGATAGTTTAGGAATAGATGGAAAGAACTGACAGCATCTGATCTGTTTCATACATTGGTAATGAATAAATCTGGGTACACTACAGAAAATTACTGCAGATGCGATTTCTGTAACGATTTTACCAATGACTGAAAGTCCCGATGACCATGCCGATTCATGTGTACACACCTACACGAGTTACCTTCACACCTGTGCTCTTCATCTGTCATAACCATCTGGTGAACAAATCGTGACTCCGCACACTCCATAGTGATCCGCCTACACTGATGGTCATACACGCTTCCACATTTGCCTGACATTGTTCCATCGTTGATAGTGATTTTTAGTCAGTTCATAAAATCAAACGATACCATGTACGATAAAACATGATCGTGGGAGCGTACACACTAATGCGGTATCGGACCGACGCGATAATTGCTTGAAAAACCTGTAGTTTGTACCCAGCTTAACAGTCACTTACAAGGATAAACATAGACTAGAACAACTCCCAGAAAGCAAACACATTATAAAATAATATTAAACCTGAACCATGGTAATGTTTCCTGTTTCATACCCTTGTGGGTCACTCAGTGGTGCATACAACCTATGTTGTAACCAAGGTCCCTGTAATTTCCACGCTGTTACTTTGGAAGGTTAGTGTAGTAAGCTTGTGTTACTTTCAGGTATGAGACCAGAGTTCAAAGCAGTTCAACAGAAGTTTAACAGCAGAAGAGGTTCATTTGTCATTGTCTTCAAATTATTATGTACTTTAACATGCTTCTGGGCTATTATGAACTACTTTAAGCTTTCATTTCTCAAACTTAAAGTATATCCCCACAGTCTACATTTCACTGCAATCCTCTGCTTTAAAGTGCTTCTTTCTTTTAGGTCTATTTATTAAAGAGTGAAAAGCTTTATATCTGGCTTCTTCCTGTACATAAAGGAGTCACCTCAGGCGATAGCAGTGCTGTCCTGGCGGCACACAGTAAAATTCACCAGGTCACCCCAGAAAAAGTTTGTGCACTTGGATGTTCATTTATCAAGGACTGCGGAGGTGCAATTAGCTGCAATCCTTCTTATGGAAAATGTAAGTGAATTGTATTCAATAGTTTTACAATGAAAGCAGTATGGGAAGTGAAGGGATGGCACAGTATACTCTCCCGCTCCCCCCACTGTGTGTATGTATATACATTTACACATATATATTTAAAATGGTTTTTTTTACAAAGTGGAAATGAAAGCAAGTCAGGTCCAGTATCACAGAGGCAGATGAGCATCACTCACTTGCTGCCATGATGTTTGGATATATTACTGGGATAAGTGATGTACTGTTGCCGCAATAATGGATGATAAAAAATCAGCCTCATTACCGAATTTTAGTGAATTGACCCCTTTGTCTCTCTTCTTACTTTGAGTGGATTTTTTCTTAACCTTGCAGAAAGATCTGCCTGTACCTGATGCCTATTTCTCCTTCATCATCATCATTTATTTATATAGCGCCACTGATTCCGCAGCGCTGTACAGAGAACTCATTCACAACAGTCCCTTCCCCATCGTTAGCGTTAACGCTATCAAACGAGCGCTCAAAAAATATTACCGTTTATACGGTAATATTGTGCGCGAAAAGTGTTAATACGGTAGTTTACTCGCCAAATTTCAACTCGCAGCTAAATGAGCAGCGAGCTGAAATTCCGCGAGTAATTACCGTATTAACGCTAAGATTTTTTGAGCGCTCGTTTGATAGCGTTAACGCTAACAATTGAATACGCCCCGTAAAGTGTTACGTAATATGTTGGGCACTATATTAATACTAACAATAATAGTACTGGACACACACGTCACATATGTGCAGCAATATGTGCAGCAGAGTGGGGTCCCAAACTGACCTTCATGATAATAATTTGATCCAAATTTCATTATTGAGTATGTTCTTAAATGCAGCCAGAAAATGACTGAAAATAACCTCTATTGGCCTGTCTGTGAGTACCAACCACGCTGAACGGCTCCTCTAACATTTGAATAGATCCTCTGCTCATTTAGAGGGTTAAATTGCTGGATCTTACCCAATATGGCCACTTACATGTGTGGCCACATTGGACTCTGATCCTGTCACTTGGCTCAAGCAGCAGAATTGTATAATATGTTGCCTGTATAAGCTTAGATATGGAAGATCAATATTCCTCTATGCATTGTAATGGAGATATACACTGATCAGCCACAACATGAAAACCACCAGCCTAATATTGTGTAGGTCCCCCTCGTGCTGCCAAAACAGCTCTGACCCGTTGAGCCATGGACTACACAAGACCTCTGAAGATGTCCTGTGGTATCTGGCACCAAGACGTTAGCATCAGATCATTTAAGTCCTGTAAGTTGCGAGATGGGGCCTCTATGGCTCTGACTTGGTTTTCCAGCACATCCCACAGATGCTCGTTTGGATTGAGATCTGAGGTATTTGGAAGCCAAATCAACACCTTGATCTCTTTGTCATGTTCCTCGCACCATTCCTAAACAAGTTATACAGTGTGGCAGGGCGTATTATCCTGCTGAAAGAGGCCACTGCAATCAGGGAATACTGTTGCCATGAAGGGGTATACTTGATCTGCAACAATGTTTAGGTAGGTGGTATGTGTTAAAGTAACATCAACATAACCTAAGGTGTTCCAGCAGAACATCGCCCAGAGCATAACACTGTCTCCGCCAGCTTGCCTTCTTCCTAAAGTGCACCTTGATGCTATCTCTTCCCCAGGTAAACAAAGCACACACACCCTGGGCACTTTGACCCGTCTGTGGCTATGCATCCCCACACACAGCAAGCTGCAATGCACTGTTTGTTCTGACACCTTTCTATCATAGCCAGAATTAACTTTTCATCAATTTGTGGGATTGGACCTGACAACCTTCAGTCCCCATGCACATCAATGAGCCTTGGGCTCCCATGACTCTGTCAACGCTTCACTGGTTGTCCTTCCTTCGACCGCTTTTGGTAGGTACTAACCACTGCATACACCCCACAAGACCTGACAGTTTGGAGATGCTCAGACCCAGTCGTCTATCTATCACAATTTGGCTGTTGTCAAAGACATTCAGATCCTTACACTTGCCCATTTTTCTTACTTCCAACTCATCAACTTCAAGAACTTCTGTTCACTTGCTGCATAATATATCCTACTCCTTGACAAGTACCATTGTAACGAGATAATCAATGTTATTCACTTCAGTTATCAGTTGTTTTAATGTTGTGGCGATCAGTGTATACGATAAATGGAAAAAGAAGCATATTGTGGAAGTAATTGATGTTTTACTTTCACGTGATTGCTTCTAAGAGTTTTCAACTAAATTTATTAAAGTGACTTTAGTGCAAAAGTGTTCATCATCATCATCACCAGCAGCAGCAGCCATTTATATAGCGCCACTAATTCCACAGCACTGTACAAAGAACTCACTCACATCAGTCCCTGCCCCAATGGAGCTTACAGTCTAAATTCCCTAACACACACACAGACTGAGAGAGACTAAGGCCAGTTTAATAGCAGCCAGTTAACCCACTAGTATGTTTTTGGAGTGTATTTAATTTTTGTTTTTCTATTTTGTACCATATTTGACATTTTAATGTCATACACAAGAACATATTTTCTAAAGTTACACTGCTTACACTGAAATGTCAGTATATTGAGTAGCAGGCCTCTGTGGAAGTCGTTATTCCAGTCCTGGAATGTAATTGTCGCCTGACAAAACGTTTGTGCAACATTTTGGTATGTCTTTACTTTATAAAGACGTGACAATTTTCTGTTAAGTCTCATTTTGAGATAATAGAAAACGAATGTTAACTGTCTCTATTCTTCCAACTTAAAACTTTTATAAATATATCCAGTTGTGAGTAAATATATTGAGTTGTCGTTTATCCCTGAGATTTTGCATAGCTTCTGGCATCCTTGGATTCATAATGAAATAAAAAGGCAATCTCTCAGCTGAAATGCAATGGTTTTTGTGTGTGTGTATTTTTATGACACATCACTTTTGGTAAGGAAAGAAAAATGGGACAGAGGACAAATGTTGCAAAACTAAATACAATAAACTACACTGCCAGAAGCATTGTTCCTGACAAGGTGACCTTGACAAAGAGGCTTTAGCACTCTACTACTAAAGGAGATTGGCCTATACCACATAGCAGGCAAAAACTAGTGCAAATTAGGCAAATACCTTGTAAATGAAATGCTGATGCCATGCAATATTTTTCTGCAGTGAAGCTTGTACCTCGAGCCTATACACAGTTGAGGCAGCCATATTGTGGTCTGAACTAACCTTAAACCTATGAGATCACCAGGAACTAGTGACATCATTAGGAAAAAACCCCACAAAAATAATGAATGATGTCACTAGTTTCTAGTGAATTGATTGGCTTCGTTCGCATGATTACTGCTTCATTACACAAAATGACTGCCAACGCTGTGTGTAGGCCACCGGGAAATGTTATGATTAAAAGAAAGTGCTAGATGAAACCTAGCGTTAACAGAGCTGTATTCTGTATCTTAGTTATGTGCCCTGACCTGTGAAGCATTTGTACTTTACGTGTGACCTCTGGGCATTTCTTCACGTTTGACAGTTTAAAGCAGCAATCCTATAAAATCACTGTGGTAGGTTATAAGAAGACACTTGGCAATTGCCATGTTTCCTTGAGTCTTCAGGCTGCTATTATGATGTATCATTGTGCAAAGTCTCCACATTGTCATGTGACTACCATGGCAACCACAGTCACATAGCACATGACAAAGTTAGCAGAGAAATTTTGGAATGCAACACTGAGCTCTGTCTCCTCTGTTAACCCTCTCCTGAGAGTCTGAGTCTATGTGATTGATAGCCATACTTGTATGCCATCCAGCGATTTTGAAAAGTAGACAAAGATTTGTATAGATTGTAAGCATGCGAGCAGGGCCTTCTCACCTCTTTGTCTGTTTTACCCAGTTTGTTTATTAGTTTACTGTGTTTGTCCCCAATTGTAAAGCGCTACAGAATATGTTGGCGCTATATAAATAAATGATGACGATGATGATGTATGAGGACAGCTAATAAAAATTGCTATAGAATGCCTACTTTAAAGGTACTTTACTTAACTTGCTATTTAAAGAAAAACCTGCTATGTGGGATTGCTGCTTTAAAGAACATAAACAGTAAAAATAGCATGGAAACCCCACAGTGCTCAAAGCAACCGCACCTACATAATAGGCATTTCTTTCACACTTTTCACAATGGCTTGTGTCAACCATTGTTCAAAACTACTTTCATTGCAGCTCCGGAAGTTAGGATCACAGAGAGGTTGCACTCACACCTGAGATTTCTCAGGGTCTCAGCAGAGGCAACAGGGTTTTGAGGTACACCTTTTAGGCACGTCTTAATGTATAGATCTCTAAAGGTACTCACATGTTACAATTTTGTCATACAACTTGTTTGATTTTGCAATTGCACAGACATTTTTCTGGCTTGTGGAAGACATACAGATAAATGCAGCCCAATCTGTACGATCAGATTCTATGGAATTTTAATTTGATGAGTTTGAACATTTTTGTCGCAATGCAATTGAAAATGTTGTGTGTGCTGTAATTTTACTATTCCTCACTACGTTGTACAAGTTCGGCCAAGATAAATGAGAAAAAATCTTTACATGAGGGCTATGCTGCTTCTTTTTTTTTTTTTTTTTAAAGGCAATCTAATACCTGGTATTCAGATCACTCTTTTTGTGCTTTACAATTTCTGACAGCTGTTAGAACCACCATTTTTTTGCCAAAGCAAATGCTATTCTGTGCCCATCTACATTAATGTGTGACTTTTTTACATATTTAAATTATTAATTCATACATATTATTGATCCAGCATTTAGGGCTATTATATTCCTCACATATGATTATTACACAATGACATTATAAACGTTACAATACACATGTAATAATACTACTCTTACCGCTGTGCCAGCCAGTCCTACATTCGTAGTCCTGTTTTGCTGGTTCACACAGACGCAGTGGTACTGGGATACCGGACCTGGGCTTCCAGTTCCACTTTCATAAAAAAACCTGAAAAGTTTAAAAATGTTTAAAAGATATATTGAAAAATAATTTAGTTGTACAAGCGTCAGCATACAAGTACAGCCACAAATGCTTGTGCTCTATTTTTACTGTCATACCCTGGTACTCAGCGCCAGGGGTACCAGGGGGTTTACAGTGCTGCTCAGCATATTTCCTAGCTTTCTTATTAACATATTTCCCCATGATTGAGTTATCTCTACTCTTTTTTGTGCTTCCCACTTCAGATTTACCATAGGACTAATTTCCAGTAATAGTCAAGGGCTTAAATATTTGTCCATGGAAGTGTCTCTGTTTTTCAATATTGACAAATGTCACTATGTAATCCCTCTTTATCTGTATATTACAAATTTTACCATCTATTCTTATTCCTTGGGCTTTATAAGCCAAAATTTAATGAGGAACATTTAAAATGCAAAAGTATGGCAAAATCAGATTCAGAAAACTTGTCATGATGGGGACTACTGCTCCCAGCAGGGCCGGATTAACCATAGGGCTAACTGGGCTATAGCCCAGGGGCCTATGGCATCCAGGGGGCCCTTGAAAGTGCTCAGCAGCAGTATTGATCGGTCGGGGGCGGGGGCGCCCCCTGGCGCGATTAGTGCTGCTGAGCACTTTCACTGCGGTCCTTCTCCGGAGCACTGTAGTCTCCTTAATAAAGAGCGTACAGCGTGCCGGAGAAGGAGGTAAGTGCCAGGGGAAGAAGGGGCGGGGCGGGCAGCTCGGATCACGAGTTGGGGGGGCCCTCACGGGGGATTGGAGGTCCCTTAATCCGGCCCTGGCTCCCAGGTAGGCAGAGACAGTAACGTACGTGACGTGCTTAGATGCAACAAAGGGCCTGAGAGTCATTAAGGCACACATACTGGGCCTGAGTCATTAAGTAAAGTAAGGCATAAAAAGGTGTAAATTTTCTCTGGGACAAACCATGTTACAATGGGTGCAAATTATTTTTATATTTTGCACATAAGTTAAATACTGGGTGTTTTTTCATCTAGCACACAAATACTTGATAGTTTTATTTTTACACTGAAATTTAAAGTTGATCTGGGACATGTCCTACCCCAACTATAAACCTGTTCCCACATTTTCCTCCCCCTCCATTCCAACATGACTGTACGCAGGTGCAAAGTTACTCCTCTCTTATGCTTAGCTCTCATTAATGACTCACACTGAGTGCATACTGTGTATGTTATAAACCGCATGTAACTCGGCTCTCCATACTCCTGAAGTCAATAAGGAACATGTCAGGATTCAAACTCAGGGCTTCTGCCTCTGTGGACTGCTGCTCTACTGACTGAGATATTCTGGCTGCTGGACAGTTTCTTGCCTTTATTCGGTGTTCCAGATCAGTTCCAGTGATTTCCTGATGATCCAGCATGTCTTAGCTCCACCCCTTGAATTCCTATAAAAGCCTGGCCAGTTCCTGTCTCCAGTGCCTGATTATTGTGCTCTGTGCCTGTGATCAAGAGCCTGCTCCTGTTGCTCTTCCTGGTTCCAAGCATTAACTACTTGTGTACCGACTTCACCTTGCTCTCCACTCCGCCTTTTCCTGAACCTTTGGACCTCTTCGCCTCACTGTGTACCGAAACCGGCTACGTTTGACCATTCTTACCATCTACCTCCTGTTGGCCAGCCTTCCTCCCAGCCACTGGGCTCCTATCCAGTCTCCGGACCGTGACAGAACGGATCTAAAGATGCATGTAGTGTTGACTATGGGTGTAGGTTTACTCTGCTCTACTAGACCAGACACTGCAGGATATGTACAATACCTATATGGAATATAAAATATAAAAAAAAAAGCACAGAAAAAAACAGTATTAAGCAACTAATGTTACCTGTGAATGCTAATAATAATATAGTCCAGTGGTTCCCAAACTTTTGCAGTTCACGGCACCCTTAGAGTCTCCAAATTTTTTCAAGGCACCCCTCCAAAATAATTACTGAGCAGTCCTGTTTTAGAAGTAGTTGGGTCAAAAAATTGTAATAAGTATTTAGGTCACGACAAAAATACTTATTTAGTTGTATGCAAAAATGCCCCTCTGCATCCAGAGACACTGCCCCCTCTGCATCCAGGGACACTGCTTCCTCTGCATCCAGACACTCTGCCCCCTCTGTATCCAGGCACTCTGTCCCCTCTGTATCCAGGCACTCTGCCCCCTCTGCATCCAGGCACTCTGCCCCCTCTGTCACGCTGTCCCCTCCTCTGCCCTCTGTCACGCTGTCCCCTCCTCTGCCCTCTGTCACGCTGTCCCCCCTCCTCTGCCCTCTCTCACGCTACCCCCTCTGCCTTCTGTCACGCTGTCCCCCTCCTCTGCCCTCTGTCACGCTGTCCCCTCCTCTACCACGCTGTCCCCTCCTCCGCCCTCTGCCACGCTGTCCCCCTCCTCTGCCCCCAGGCACGCTGCCCCCTCTGCAGCCCTCTGTCACGCTGCCCCATCTGCAGCCCTCTGTCACGCTGCCCCCCTCTGCTGCCCGCTGTCCCCCTCCGCTGTCACACTGTCCCCCTCCGCTGTTACACTGTCCCCCTAAGCTGCCCGCTGTCCTTCTCCGCTGTCACACTGTCCCCCTCTGCTGCCTGCTGTCCCCCTCCGCTGTCACACTGTCCCCCTCTGCTGCCACACTGTCCCCCTCCGCTGCCACCTGTCCCCCTCCGCTGCCACACTGTCCCCCTCCGCTGCCACACTGTCCCCCTCCGCTGCCACCTGTCCCACTCTGCTGTCACCCTGTCCCCCTCCGGTGCCACACTGTCCCCCTCTGCTGCCACACTGTCCCCCTCCGCTGTCACATTGTCTCCCTCTGCTGCCACCTGTCACCCTGTCCCCCTCCGCTGTCCACTGTCCCCCTCCGCTGTCCACTGTCCCCCTCCGCTTCCACACTGTCCCCCTCCGCTTCCACACTGTCCTCCTCCGGTGCCACACTGTCCCCCTCCGCTTCCACACTGTCCCCCTCCGCTGCCACACTGTCCCCCTCTGCTGCCCTCTGCTGCCACACTGTCTCCCTCCGCTGCCCATTGTCCTTCTCCGCTGTTACACTGTCCCCCTCTGCTGCCCCCCTCCGCTGTCACACTGTCCCCCTCTGCTGCCACCTGTCCCCCTCCGCTGCCACACTGTCCCCCTCCGCTGCCACCTGTCCCCCTCTGCTGTCACCCTGTCCCCCTCCGCTGTCACCCTGTCCCCCTCCGCTTCCACACTGTCCCCCTCCGCTGCCACACTGTCCCCCTCCGGTGCCACCATCCTTTTCACTCTGCCCCACGCCAGACATAAAAAAAAGAGAAGACAGAAACTTACCAATCAGCGCGGCGCTGGGACCCAGCAGCCTCCTCTCTCCCGCAGCTGTCACTGAATATAGACGTCAGTGGCAGCTACTGCGGGAGAGAGGAGGCTGCTGGGTCCCGGCGCCTCGCTGATTGGTAAGTTTCTGTCTTCTCTTTTTTTTATGTCTGGCTCGCAGCACCCCAGTGACAGCGCCGCGGCACCCCTGGGAGCCGCGGCGCACACTTTGGGAACCGCCGATATAGTCATTAATGATTAAAAATTAAATTTTTAAAAAAATTATATCTAGTTTTTCCGTTGGAAAAACAATTATTAGGCCGTCCTTAATGTCTACTGAACATAACGGACATTTTTACAGATGCTCCTGATTGCAGACACATGTTACAGCATGCATACGATACTGACATCACTAGAACTCAGGACCAGCCCTATAACCGGTGCAAGAGATATGGCAGAAAAACAAGTAACTTTGAGACGCCTAAAGCTTGATTTGGACGTGGCTGCGTGCGCTCAAGCTTAGCAGGTCATTATTAAGTGACTACTAGGGGAAACGCTCCTTCCCCACCTTGTCCCACCCCCCCAGAAATCATAGGCTGTAGTAAGTGTCCATTGCGTCCACGCACGCAGCGTTCAGGGCTGCGTTCATGGCCGTATCTCACAGTTCTGACCACGTGCAGAGGGATTTTGTGTACAATATGCTCAAAATCAGCAAATAAGTGCTTGGATGACCCAAAGTGTAGCTGGAAAATTATTTTAAAACTTGTTAAAAGCCCGTCAAAATGACGGATAAGAGTAAGATCATGTGGGACCATTTTGTGGTAATGGATAAATTCCCTGCATCATTTATCCCACGAATGTGGAATCAACTACCGGCTCTAAAAAAAAAAGAGAAGAATTTAACACAATTCTTATTTCACAAATATTTTGATGTACCACAGATTTTGTGTAAATCTTTTCAGAGTCTTTAACTAATTTCCCCAGCTCCATGCCACCAATAATTTTGATCTTCACGTCGGCAGATCGCCGTACTCTGCTGTCCTTTCATTAAGCGCTCAATAACAGGGGCAGACCTTATTGCACCTAATTTGACTTTACCCTTGTGGCAGCATTGATTGAATAGTTTGTCAAATGGCTGCTCAGCTGCAATATTATCGGCGTGGTAAGATTCACAAATACTGTTCATGGGACCACAGTTATGAGCTTTAATATTTGTTTCATCAAAGTTATAGACATCAAGAATGAGTGGCATCTTGTTCGCTGACTTTGTAGGTGTTGACGTGATATTACCTCTGTCCTGAACGCTTTTTGATTGTGTTCTCTGTGACGGGCAATTTGCTGAGGAGTTATATTTGCATAGCGATGGCGATCACGTTCGCGTTCTCTTTGGTCATCAGTCATAGTTTGTTGTCAGGCTTTATCCCGCTCCGCCCTTCATCTTTTTGCTGCTTCTTGCAGTGCAGTTACTCCCACAGGAGACATTTACCTTTTAGGTGGCATCACAGTTACACTTTGTTGCTTAAATTTATTAGTATTATCAAATTAACACTAAGTGCAAATCAAAGGAATGGATAGAATATTGAGTCAATTTAGAATAGCAAAGGTCATTATAAATGGTAAGTAGCACACAAAAAAACAAAATAAACCAAACAAATTAAGGCTAAGAAATGAGGAAAATCTAATCAGTAGGAATAGTCAAGTACACCAAAGAGTCAATTGCAAACATTTTACCAAATTTGCTTGTGTGTTTTATGTGTGTATTTATAGAGGTGAGGAGCAGAGTTAGCTATATATATATATATATATATATATATATATATATATGTTAGTAACTATGAATTACTGGACCACTATTGTGTCACTGTCTTGATATTTTTTGCTAAGGTCACTTTAATAGTAACCATTTAACCTACTAGTATGTTTTTGGAGTGTGGGAAGAAACCCACGCAAACACGGGGAGAATATACAAATTACACACAGATAACGGTCAGGGGTTGAAATCATGATCCCAGTGCTGTGAGGCAGGAGTGCTAACCACTAAGCCACCATGCGGAATGCAAAGGTAAAAAAGTGCTTTGTTTGGTCACACAGCAATGTTGGTCAGGGGCTCAGAAGGTTGATGTCTTGTGTGAACTGTGTAAAAGGTGGTAATAGGATAACCTATGAAGGTTAATAGGGTGGTTGAGGAATAGTATATGCTTGCAAGAAGAGGTGTTCTTGCAGAGAATGCTTAAAGGTTTGACGATAAGAGGAAAGTCTTAGGCTATTTTGCGAGGCAAATATTTAATTAGCCAATGTGGTGGCACCAACTCAATGCATAAAAGCATGCAGACATGACGAAGAGGTTCAGTTGTTGTCCAGACCAGACACCACAATGGGAAAGAAATGTGATCTAAGTGACTGTGGAATGATTGTTGGTGCCAGATGGAGTTGTGTGAGTATCTCAGAAACTGATAAACTTCATACCACAGATTCATTCATCCGCGCACAACCTCTCCTCAGGTATAACCTTATCTCTTACCAACTAATAAATAAAGACACCGACAACTTCAGCTTTGGCTTAAAAAGGTCACAGTTTATTAAATATATATAAACCTGGTGGGGGCGAGAGCACTTGCCTTCAGCTAACTAATAAAAGCTAAACCAAACAGTGTACGGCCATCCGGCCTACCTCTGATACCGGGACCTAGTCCCTTACGATTGGCCAGTGCTAAATCTGGCGTAATAGTGACCACATCACTTCAGGGCTCACGAATGAATTGCCGTACAATGCAGAACACAGGGACCCCGTACCGGGTAACCATGAACCAAGGTGCTTTGAAGTATGTGGTGGCATTAGCCAATCAGCGATAGCACCGTACGCCCTAGTTGCCAACTGCAAGGGCTCTCCCGCTTAACCTTACTTACTCTGTGACTACGAAACCTTGTAACACAACAAAACACAGGGTGGGCGGGAGGGTATTTCTGCGACGGAAGAGACCCAGCATCCTTTGCGTGAGAATATATGGGCACACAAACCTAAACACTCCCACAGGATTATATTGGCTGGAGATAACCAACAACTTAACCCTCAATGCAGGGCCATCTTTTCCATTGGGCACGATGGGCAGCTGCCCAGGGGCCCCACGGGCAAGGGGGCCCCATAGGCACGGCTCTTAATGAGAATAAATAATCCTGCATAAGAAAAAACCTGCAAAAAAAACCTACAAGGGTCACTCAGCAAGTACATCTATCTATCTCTATCTCTATGTATCTATATCTATATCTGTATCTGTATCTGTATACATCTATATACCTATATCCAGTGTCGGACTGGGGCATGAAGGGCCCACCGGGGGAATTCAGTGATAGGGGCCCACTATATTGGGGTGTGGCCAACTTTAGGAGTGGGTGTGGCCAGTAAAGGGGGTGTGGTCAGGCTATGGAGGACAACTTATAGCACTATTTTAAATGTGCACCTTTTGCATTAGACCCTGCCCATTCTACTGGTAGGGAACTACATGGGACCCATTAATAAAACACTTGTGGTTTGGAAGAAACTCCAGTACCAGCTCCTGTCGTCTCCTAATGCACCAAGACAGTTACTTATGATAAGTGCATCATTTGGTTACCTCCAACCCTCGCCTCATATGTTGTTATTGCCCATCATGTATTGAGCTTATTAAAAGCCATTACAAGGGCTACACAAACCAAATAATAACATCATCAATTAGAAGACATAAACTGCACAATTAATTTTTTAGTACAATGGTTACCAACCTGTTGTTGCTGTGACATGTCCTGGAATAAAAGTCAATTCATAAAAAAACAAGTGATTGTAATTCTCAACTAATCTCAGTGAAATCCATCTAATTTCATTTTAAATACGGTTGATATATGCCTATAATACTTTCACTATATCACCCCTAAATTCTAAACAGGACAACCATCAAAAAGAATGCACAATAGGCAAAAGGAAAAATATATAAATATAATTATGTTCTCCTATGCATGTGCCTTTCTACACTAACATACAATATAGACCAACATATTATACAACCCTGAATGATTATATTTTCAACTGGATGCAATTGGAATACTAGACTACATGAAAAGCACCCTTCATTTGCCAGATCTTGTATACACAGTCTGATTATTAAAATGACTCTTTGTTATAATTATTTTTTAAGGACTCTTACAGAATATGCCACTCGTCAAAGACCATACACACAGCATCAGTGCTACTACGGTTGCGTACTTCACCAATGAATGCTTGTTGAGAAGGGAAATTTTAAAAAACAAAAAAATGAACAGAATACAGCCCATCCAAAGCCTGTCACATTTATTCCATATATGCTGGTATGCTGCCAGTGTTGTATGAAAGAGAATATAAATATCAAAGGACGGGCGCAAATGGGGGAAGGGTAAAGAAACACAAGGATTGGGTCAATGAATAAGTCAAGGGGAAAACGGTCCCAAAGTCATTAAAGGATGTTGGTCTTCTAGTTCCACCTATACCGATGTCCCAGATGGTAAACTTACATCAATGTGACCTTTTCTATTCCATACAGTATTTGAATAATGTGTCCTCTTGCTTCAAAAAGCACCACCACGATGTACTTTTACTCCCCTCTAAACCTGTTTCTTCTCCTCACCAGAGTGCACATATGGGAGACCAGGGAGAGAACAGAGAAAGATCTCATGGTGTTTTACGTTCTCTATTTATTAAGTTAAAACATGGGGTTAAAAACACTCACATTTTGTATGTTAAAAAGGTATCTTTCAGTCCATATGTTTCCTCGATCAAACGGCAGTATCCAGCTTCTGTATCCCAGCCACGATCAAACTGGCTGGGCTTCAGATAACCCGGGGAAACTCTGCAGCGTCAGAGGGGGCGTGGTCTATTGCGTCCAGTGTTGCATGAACCTATGATGACCAAACTGACCTTGGATCAGTATGTTGATATCAGGACGTCCTCCTCCCCTGCTCAAACTGCTGAAAAACACACTACCGCGCCTGGGCTCTCTGCATCTGCGCGGTAGTGTGGTTACAGGAGATGTGACCGCCGCCGCCATCTAAACAAAGTTCAACATCAAGCTCCGCCCTAACAACGGAGGGGGCGGAGCTTCAACCCCGCTGGGCCTACCGGTGGATTGACCGGCTGTCCGGCGGGCCAGTCCGAGGCTGCCTATATCTATATCTAGGGGCCCCGGTGCACTGCTTTGCCCGGGGGCCCATAATGTTGTTAAGATGGCCCCGCCTCAATGGTAAGTGCTATGCTTCTGAACATGTGGATAAGTTTAAGGACGTTTGCCTTTATGTGCCTCACTTCACATTATCTCCTGGGATTTTCATGCACAACAGTCTCTAGAGTTTACAGAGAATGGTGAGCAAAACAGAAAACATCAAATGAGCATCAGTTCTGTGGGGGGAAACGCCTTGTTAATGAGAGAGGTCAGAAGAGAGTGCCCAGACTGGCTGAAGATGATAGGAAGTTGACAGTAGCTCAAATAACCATGCGTTACAACAGTGGTATGAAGAGACGCATCTCTGAATGCACAGCACATCTAACCTTGAATTGGATGGGCTACAGCAGCAGAAGATCAAACAGGGTTCCTCTTTTGTTAGCTAAGAACTGGAAACTGAGGCTACAGAGGGCACAGACTTATCAAAACTGGCAAATCAAGATTGGAAATACATTGCTTGGTCTGACACATCGCCATTTCTGCTGTGACATGCAGGTGGTAGGGTCAGAAGTGGACGTAAACATCATGAATCCATGGATCAACCTTGCCTTGTTTGACACAGTGCAGACTAGTGGTGGTGGTGGTGTAATGGTGTGCAGAATGTTTTCTTGGCACACATTAGGCCCCTTAATATCAATACATTATAGTCCACTTAGTCAGAAACCAATGATCTACCACCATGTGTTTGTGCATACAAAAAAAAGAGATATTTAATACTGATTTATGTAAAAATAAAGCGAACTTGCAATGTCAATATTGCACTACACTGTGAATAAATAAACAAACTTGCACAGTTGCCAAATCTGCCTAATTTCATTGGACAGTCCCAGTTTTTAACGAGTTGTCCATTGAGATGTCCTTATTTTCTGCAAAGCTCAATTCTTTTTTTTCTGTATAGTGAATGCAGTCTTTGCTGTCTATTTTTCTTTTAAGTACTATAATATTTATTAATGTAAACATTGCATTACATTATAACTAAGTTCAATAAACATGTGCTTACATGCACCCACCTGTAAATGGGAAAGTCTACCAAAATGTTGGCAACTTTGAAAATTATACTAACATTTCCCTCATTTTACTGTGCAGACACAATTGTTTTCCATAGATCACTACACAACACAAAGCTGTTCTTTTTTTACACTAACATTTTTTTCCTTTATATTTGGACAAAATCCACGGCAAGACCTTATCTGTCATGTTTCCACAGCACAGTCATTTTTTTTTCCTTCCAATACCAGGCTCTGCTTGATACCAGTAACAGTTTTCCATGAATTTCTCTATTTAGGTTCTGAAATATTTATAAAACGGACCACAAACGAGAACAGAACAATGTGTGGATTTGCAAAGTAAAACAAGGAAAATTTCTGGGAAATACCCGACTTATTTTTAAATATTGATTTACATAAGGAAGTATTTTTATTTAAATAACTTACAATCTCATTTACTATTAACTTGCCAGATGCATTTTGGGTCCAAGATATATTTTAGTTTCTCTGTCTCAGCCAAAACTAAGCGGCCTATTTATCAATAGTTCCCTTTCATCACTTATAGCAACAATAATAATAATAATAATACAAATCACAGGTTTGCGCAATTGGCTGCTATCAAAATTGACCCTAGTCTCTCACTCTGTGTGTGTGTGTGTGTGTGTATATATTAGAGAATTTAGACTGTAAGCTCCAATGGGGCAGGGACTAATGTGAATGAGTTCTTTGTACAGCGCTGCAAAATCAGTGGCGCTATATAAATAAATGATGATGATTTACCAAAACAATCAGGTTTAACTTACCGCTTTGGCAGGCCAGTCTCTGGGGATATGTGCGTGCGTCAGCCGGCTCACGCAGTGTAACCGAAAGCCCATATTTGGCCTTTCAGTTTCACATGTCAAAAAACTTTTTTAAAAATTAAAAGAACCTTTAAACATTGTAAAAATCTTTTTTTTTTTTTTTTTTTTTTTTAAAAACTTTTTTTAATAAGGGGGGACAACAGTCCGGCATATAACATACTATTTAGTATTCAATAGTAAAACATATAACGATAAGGGAAAGATAAACATGGGTAAAGAGTGGGGAGGAAAGGCAAGGCTGAGGGTGGGGGAGAAGGGGGGGAGGGTAAGGGAGTTCACTTGTTCCACTGAGAATATAATGGTGAATCCTTGAATTCAAGCCACTCAAACCAAACATGGTAATATTCCCTATGTTTATCCATTGATGAATAAAGTATATCGTCCATTATCCTATAGTATTCCAATCGGGCAAACCATTCTTTAATGGTAGGGATATTCGTGGATCTCCAGTGCACCAGGATCACGGCCTTTGCAGCGTTGCTGAGATTTTTAACTGTTGATTTTTTATATTGAGAGATGGTCATTTTATTGTCATTTAATAGCCAGTATTTTGGGCAATTAGGTAGCTCGACACCCATTATTTCTTTAGCAATAAGAAGAACTGCATCCCAAAAAGTTCTAAGTGTTCTGCACTCCCACCATGTATGTAATGGGGTACCTGGCGCCAACAAGCATCGCCAGCACATGTTTGACACCCCGGGAACCATCTTAGCCAGCAGGCTGGGGCATCAATACCACCTAGTCATCACCTTGTACTGTATCTCAATTACCCGTATACTAACCGAGCTAGACTGAGTGCGTAAAAAGATGTCACTCCAATCCTGCTCAGTTATTGAGCAGTCCAATTCCCTCTCCCAGTCCCGTGTGAAGGTGGGCTGTTTACTAAAGGCATGTTCAATGAGGATACTGTAAATGATAGATAGAGTATGCCTAGGATATAGTGGGCTGGTACATAAAGTTTCAAAGTGAGTAAGCGTCCGCCCCGCAGACTCCCGAATCCCCGAGGAGCCTAGAAAGTGGCGCAGCTGTATGTGTCTCCAAATCTCCGCAGCCGGGAGTTCCCATTTGGACTGGAGATCAGTGAAAGGCAGAACCCCAGACACGTCTACCAGCTGGCCGACCCTATGGAGTCCCACTCCTATCCAATGTCTGAAAGTCCATCTAGTAAGGCCTGGGGGGAAGTCCGGGTTGTCAAATATCGGGGTCAAAGGTGAGTGTCGTGAGGAGATGTGAGGAATCGTGCATAGTCTGGCCCATCTAGCCAAAGTTGGGGTAACAGTTGGGTGGGTAATTTTAGAGAGAACGTGCAGCCAGGTTGCGAATTGGAGTGACTTGCCTGAAACGTAACTCTCTATCCAGACCCATTGTTTGTCCGACTCCTGCCTCGTCCAGTCCATCACCCTATTTAGCATAGCCGCATCATAATATAGTGCAAAGTGAGGGAGTTGTAGCCCGTATGCTTACGCATATAAAGTGTTTCATGCTTAAAGCGGGGACGTCTACCCTTCCACACAAAATCCCGAACAGCTTTATGTAGTGTCTTGAACCCAGAGGAGGGGAGGTGTATAGGAAGCGCATGGAGCAGGTAGAGGATACGTGGCACCAAATTCATTTTTACCACGTTGACTCTGCCTATCAGGGAAAAGCCTTTTGGGAGCCAATTCCTCAGGTCTCTACAAATTGTGTTGGTGATAGGTATGAAATTTTCCTCAAAGATCTTTGAGTTGTCTTTGTTGATAAACACCCCCAAATATTTAAGTCTTGAGGGACGCCATGAGAATGGGAATGCTAGCTTCAGGCCTTCAACTACTGCCTCAGGCGCAGAGATATTAAGTGCTCGGAAAAATCTTTTATTCAAACAATGAAGCATTTTTCAATGATTTTCTTCTGGTACCACCATCTCAGGATGGCGATAACAAAAGAAAATCATTGAAAAAATGTGGCTATATTTGTTAAATGGGCTTCCTCATGCAAATGTATAGGGAGACTGTTGCCACAGAAAGTGCTGTTGCCAACAGTAACCCTCTGATGTATGGGGCAATGCAAAAACAAGCCCTATCACTGGTGAAAACACTTATTTCCGCCTGCAAAAGGGCTTTGCAGCCTTTAATAAAGTGAAGGGAAATGAGGTCTTAGAAGGGGTAAATAAATAGAGCTTAATACAAATATAATGCATATTTGCCAACTTTATGACATTCACCTCTGGGACTTCCCGGAGGGGTAGAGGGGGATATGGACGGAGGGGGCAGGGCTTAGCGAATTGTATATTTTTTGGCCCCGAGAATCGCATCATGGCGGCTCTAATCCTGCGTGGGCAAATGCTGGAGGATGCCCAGAGTCCAGGAGACCTACACGGAATTTGGGAGTCTCCCGGAAAAGCCATGCAATACTATATACAAATCCTGGACATTGCATTACACACCGTTACTTAGGTTTTTTTAGATGTTGGGGTCTTAAAGCTACTCTACTACATAAGAATTTTTTTTTTAAGGTGTCTTTCACCCAGCCAGAACTGGCAAATTCATTTTGTTAACCATTAAATGGCAGCGCAGGGGGTTTGTGGCCAGGATGTCAAATCACAGGACTCAATCCCCTGATTTGGTCCTCCCACTTACACCCTCCCTTGTTTTTCAGTCAGAGCTGTAAGAGGAATAGTGGAGCCTCGAGAAGGCTTTTATAGGGACATTATTCGTATGCAACCTATGAATACATGTGGACCTAGTGACGTCACTGAAACACAAGGCACGAGCTCATAGTTCATTGACAGGTTGATTTCTCATTAATACTGGTTCAGTTAACAAACTGGCTCCAGTGTTTGCAGGCACAGTTTAAGTTGATAAAGTTCACCTTTCAGCAACAGAAATACCACCGTAATATTCTTTCAAATAACAAAAATATCTACAGATATGAAAGTAAGTACTTCCCCTTTAAGCTAAATTAGGAATGTCTCCAGAACCAATGAATCAGATTTTCGGCTCAGTGTGTTCCTTTACTTGCAATACAGGTTATGGCAGGAAACTCTGACACCTGCACTCAGTATAATAATCTCTAGACTGCATCCTGGTACATACAGGATCTTACATTCCTAAATCCATGCTCCTCTTCTAGAAAATAACTAGAATTTGCCACTTACAGTCAGTTGAAAGTTAATGTTGTATTATAGTTGTATTATAGTTCTATTACCATACATATTTTTTCAAGGATAAAAAAATTGTAAACTATTTGCCCACAAAATTGAGCACATTTCACCTGTGACCTGTGGCCTGTGTGTATTCCCACACACCAACCAGTAGAAGAAATTGCGTCATCCCATCTCTATTAATAGACTATAAAATCTGAAAATTGAATTGCATTCCATGGACTGGAGGAGCAAAAGAGGAAGTAAATGATAGGATGGTAGAACTTTGCATCTCTAAGAAATGGCCTCTTCCGCAATGAAACTCAGATTGTGCAAAATTAACTCAAACCATTCCCCCTTTAAAGAGCAATCCAAGTCGGATACAAGCCTTGCATTCACTGGTGGGAATACAAACAGGACACTATTATATTGATCCTGACAATAGTTCCTGGAGAACTAAGCTAGATCACTTACCAGAAGAAACAGAAGAACTCCCTGTTATTGAATCAAATCAACAAAAGATGCTTTCCAGCAGGTGACTTAACTCATTTAATGACGGGGAGCATATAATAGCAGTTAGAGAGGATAATAAGAGTAATAAGACATTATGGGCCTGATGCAGATGTTGAGCGTAACTTGGGCATAATTCACAGTCCAAAACTGTGCGTGTAAAAATAGAATATTTCAGCCCATATACTGAGTCATAGCACAGGTCAAGGTAAGTCCAGCACTGCACCAGTAACATATGTGCCAGGTTTACTGACCCCTACATCCCATACACAGAAACAGGTTGTGAGCATAATAAATCCTTGTAAACATTTATTTCCATAGGGAAAAACGCATGTGCCATTAGGCTTCATATAATACTGTAGATGATATTTTTGTAAATACACTCACAAAAATCCTAAAATATATGCACGATCAATGAAGAAAATACCCAGGAGCTTCAGAGCAGAAACTGCAATCAGCCAATCAGAAGCGATTAGCTAGTGCTGGCGGTCATCATCATCCTTATCTGGTGCAAATAATACAGCTGTAAAAGGCATGCCTGCCTTCAGGTCTGCATTAGCTTGCAAACCATTTTCTGTACTCGGCCTACTTCATACTTGTCTACTCTCCGAAAATTTTCCAGTGGCCTCCCAGGGGGCGGGGCTTAATCATGTCATTAAGCCCCACCCCGCTATTCAATGCCGTGAATATCACCATTTTATAGTGGGGGCGGGTCTATGTGACACGACTGCTACCATGCCCCTTCCTTCCCCCGGTCACATGACTTCTCCCCTGGGTCTCCGGAGGAGAAGTCATGTATGGCCTATGTTAGAACGCCCCTTCCTCATCACATCTCTTCAGGCGCAAGAGTGGATATGTGCAGATCGAAATCACACAATGTACGCTTCACAGGCGGGTGCATGTTCAACACTGTATCAGCCCCCATATTTCTAAACCAGTTTACATCACACCAGACAACACAAAAGAGGGGAATTGCACTTGGTATCAGTATCAGGAAACTCCAAACAACCCAATGATCTAAACCAGAGGTGGGCAATATGTGGCTACAGCTGTTGTGGAAGCCCACAGTCTGCCCAAGCCTGATCTAACCTAAAGCTATGGTATATTTACACACAACAATGTTTTTATGTACATGCTTTTCTAAAATAATAGCCCTAAATAGCTTGCATGACATTCACACACCTAACATATGGCGGTATATTTAGTAAACTGCAGGTTTAAAAAGTGGAGATGTTGCCTATAGCAACCAATCAGATTCTAGTCATCATTTATTTACTACATTCTCCAAATGATTACTAGAATCTGATTGGTTGCTATAGGCAACATCTCCACTTTTTCAAACCCGCAGTTTAGTAAATATACCCCATGGTGTCTTCCCCTCCAATACTATTAAAGGCCAGTTTGGTCAACTTAACATGATATAGATTAACAACAGCCACCAGAGAATAAAGACATAGCTACCAATCACAAGTTTTTTTTACTGGTGTCTTCAATAAGAGTTAATCCAGGGAGAAATAAGAGAGAAATTCCCTTTGGTCTCACTATTCCTACTATATTTAACTTAAAAAAGAGTACAAACAACTTTGTATTGGGATGAGGATTGATGGCACAATATCACTCAGTAGACAACGTAGACAGACCACATGGGACTGAAATGCGTATGAAAGTATGGAAGCATATAAATTCCCTCAGTACTCAGAAATCAGATGGTGAGACTAGACCAAGTGCATGATTTTGGTTATATAGCATTTATTAAAATGTAATACTTGCAAAACAAGAACATATGGCTTAAACAAGAATGAACTGGGAAGTACATTTAAGGAGGACCTCTGTAAGGTGTATCACCTCAGATAAATCATATCGACAGCTACATTAAAGAAGAGAGCAAGTAATTATGCTCTTTAAAATAAACAGGTGCTATAAAGGACCAGTTTGTCTGCTCTGCTTTTTGAAACGTCGGCCCCAAGGGTTCACCTGACCATTGGCACAAATCATGTCCATAAACCTGTCAGCTGCATGTTTTACAGGTAGTACACTCATGGTATTTGTTCACAGTGGTTATGAAGCATATGTACAGTTTATATCGTTCACTGGAGAAAGTAAATCATAGTTGTAGTAACAGATGGTAGGTTATTTAGACAGTATAACAGGGGTACTCCCACCACCATGATAGCAGCTAACTTGAAGTTTTATTGTTTTTTAACGACCTCACTAGACTTCAGCTGCCAAAATGTAAAATATCAATGTGACAATGTAATGTATAGGAGATAGAGACTGCAATGTATAGGTGCATAGTGATGGAATTTCAGGGGCTGGCTGGGCTGGGGGGCAAGGGGGCTTCTGCCCCCCAGGACGGTCCCATAGCGGGCTACCTTGGGCTGGGTCACTGGGCTAATAGCATTTTTTTTCCCTTTAAAAAGTTCCTAATAGGCTGCTGAGCCAGGTATCGCCCCCCTCCACCCCCCACCTCCCTGGGATAACATTTTCCAGCCAGCCCTGTACACGTTGCTGTTGGACAGGTGAATCTCTGCAGTAGAACAAACTATTCAGACACCTCTCACTTCACCTCATAACATGTATGACCACTGTATATGTTGATTATACAATTGCTTATCATTTAAAATAACCCCTTAGAGGGGTAGATAACCTCTACCCACATCACTATTTATTGAGGCTTGAGGACTGGACAGCAGCAGGTCAGCCCAGGATATGATGTGAGTGTCACGTTATAGGCTCACATATTATTTAGGGGTGACCTCTTGGGCCAGGTCCGGTACCCTGTTAGCTTAAGGTAAATATTGTGATCAGGTCAACAATGTTCTGATAAATCTAACTTATAAAGCAAATTATATATATTTAAAAGTGTAACATACAGAGTAATAGAAGTTTTCCTTCAAGTAGATGGTCAGTCTTATATATAATAAAAAATAGTCTATTCAGGAACAGAAATATTCAGGACAGGTGACAAGTATACAAGTACAACATCAACACTCCTAACAATAATATGAAAAAACTAATATATTTAGGCCACTTTTTCTAAAGATCACATTAATTTAGTTTCAGCATAAAGCTTAATGGCTGTTGCTACTGATGACGCCAAAACATATGGCAAGTAGTATTAATTTATTGTGTAGTTGTACAAGTTGGCGTGTGTGTGTGTGTGTGTGGGGGGGGGGGGGGGGTAATATTGTTATCTAATAATAATTAAGCTCCTTGCAGTTATAACTTGCTCTTTTAGTTAATTTCGAACAGTCACAAGGCAACACCAAAAAAACCTAATATTTAACTTCCAGTACTTTGCAACTAGACAAGCAATACCATTGTGCACATTAATGATTATAACCACTGGTGATTTATGATAACTAGGTTTACTTAAGGTGAAGACTTACCTGGTTTTAGGTTGCTCGTCCAGCCCAAGCTGTTTCCCTGTAATGCTCTGTAAAACTACGCTCAGTGCCAGGAGACGTCTCAATGTGACTCAAAAACTTCTGTATCTCCTACCTTCTGTTAGACTCTCAGGAGGAGCGCAGAGCACCTCCTGTTGTTGATAGCAACAGAACCCTTCAGCCTTAGCTCTCACTTCAGTCTTCACCCTCTCTCTCTCTGATTTTCCTCTGAGCCCTGGAAAAATGCACAGCAGAGAGGCTCACAATTAGCAGGTCCCCACTAATCTCAAAGGCTCACTGCCCAAAAGCTGCACATTCCAATATTTTAAATAGGGGCTCAGAAGCATAATTTTTAGTGGGGGAAAAAAAAAAGCCTGACTAGACACAAAACATTAAAGGTATGTGAACTCTAACCAGAGACACAAAAATGCCAACACTGCTTTAGTTAAATAAAGAAAAAGTAATATACGCAGTGCAGCACAAAGGGTTGACTGGGACTGTCTTATCAGTTTCACTCTGTTCATGCACAGTGAAAAGCCTGTCTCTAACTGGTATACTCCCTGCCCTTAAACTCACCAAACCAGAATCTTACTCCCAACTAACACAAGAAACTTCCCGCACATCCAAACTGAAATTTTATCCTGCTCAGTGAGCTCTTACTGGCCATGGGCCAGTACAACATTCCTCTCCAGATACCTTTACTACAAAAGAAAAACTGGTCTTCGCATGGTGTGTTCAATTGGGTTCGTCTTAGCTACTGGCACAGTATAGCTGAGAGAGGGATCTTCCACTTTGCAATATCTGTGAGAAAACCTTTCTACTCATATGAAATACAGGTTTTGTTTTCGTTTCTGTTTTTTTTTTCTTCTTCGAGACACCTGTCTCATTCCTCCCCTCTCAGAATTGATCAAACTCCCACAATCTGTGCATCTGAGCAGGGAAGGCAGCTAAGCACTTGTCTGGAAAAGCCTTGCCTGTAAATAATAGATAATGCTCACACAGGTTGTAGAGCTAGAACTCAGGACTTTTGGTATATGACTATTACACTGAATGCACATCCTATTGCCCACTCAAATGCATGTCCTTTACTTCACAGTAGCAGTGCATACATGTCTAAAAGCAACTAACATTTTATTTAAAGTATGAAAGACATAGAGAATATATATAGAGAGAGAGAAAGAGAGAAGGAGAGAGAGAAGGAGAGAGAGAAGGAGAGAGAGAGAGAGAGAGAGAGAGAGAGAGAGAAAACAGGAGACAAAACCAGTTTTGCTGCTGCCAAGCCTCTTTTTAACCTTGCCCTGTTCTGTGCTCTCACCTTACCAACACAATAAGGGCATGCAGATAGCTTTCAAGGGTTAAATAAATCACAAATCTCATGGTGTACTTAGGTAAAACACACACAGTTTATAGTAAACACTGCCAGTGACATAACAGATAAGCACAAAAGACACCTAAAACAAACCTAGTCGCAGTATAATTTTCTGATTACAGGGTATCACTGAGCTTAACTCTGGTCTCCGTCACTCTTAGCTTTATTTCACAGAATGATAATACTTTCCCACATAGACATAATAAAAGGATAAAGCATAAGAGGATAAAAACAAAACAAAAAAAAACCCAATATGACCTTACAGACAACACACATTCCAGTATGTAGTCTCTTCATTTGCCAAGTGCCATGACAAAACTGGTAGAACTTTCCCAAAATGATAAGTGAAAGGTCAATCATTTTAACTCTTTCATGTGCTGCTATTTTATAAACACACACATGTAACTTTCCAAATTTAAGAAGCAGTTTATTTGTTGAGGAGGTAAAAGATAGTTTTCATAGGTACTTGATATGGGGGCAACATGGACTCCGCCCGCCGTCTTTCTATGTATTTGGTTGTCTTTGGGGTGAATCCCCCCACACACACCCACACCCATTTTTAAAACTCACACTGGATCCTGCCACGCCACATGTTCTCCCTTTAACAGCAGCAATCAAAAGGTTAACCGAATGACAGGTGGGCTGACTTAGTTAATTCATGTTTCAGATTTTGGTCCATTAATAAAGTAGTTTTGATGACACCTGTCAATCAGTGCCATTGTAATTCCATACCACTTACATTATATAATACAGTAATATGGATGTATAAACTACTGTGCATAATGCTCTGGGAAACTATAGATGGTGACATACTTTCAGCAGTTATTAGCTTAACTTACATATGAAACAGTGAAGGTGTGCGTTATTAAGAGAGGTCTCCTATCTACATGAATGTTCATGGTCAGTGGACTCTTTCTGTTCTTTTCTGCGTGAGTTTCATTTTAAATGTTATGTCATTTTATTTAGAGGGAACCCTACCTGCAGTAAGATCAAGAGTTTGGCACGTTGGCTCAGTCATTAGTATAGAATCGTCAACCTGATTTTATGAAACACTTGTATACCCCCCGACTGTCCCAAATTGAGAGGACTGTGCTGACACCCTGACCGTCAGCAACTTTGTCCCAGCAGCCGGTATGATGGGAGATAGGACTTGTGCAGAGCAGCAGTGTAAAGGAGTTGTGTTTTCCAGGATAAGGGCCAAAGATTGGGACCAGCAGCTGCACACACCATTCGGACAATTAGTCCTTACTATAAGATGTAAGATGTCAGACATTACTTTTATATGTAGAACGGCCCTTTTTGCTGCCCGAGAGGCCCGGAATGGAGTAAGATGCCAGAACGTTCAACAGCAAAGTGGTTTTACAAATGACTCCCTGAAAACAGTTGATTTGTTTTATGCATCTTACCTTCCCTGTTTTTTAGTATGATGTATACAGATTATAGGGCTATCGCTGGCAATAACATTGTCGTCACTGGAGGTAACCCCTCTCTTGTATTGGGTGAAGCTAAGCAAGCCTAGCACTGGGAAAAAACAACAGTTGTCAATGGCAGTATAGAAGGAATTAGTCCTTATATCTCCATTTGCTCTGAGAAATCATCTTTGCAGATTTCAAAACTTTTTTTCATGATCCACTGTGGTATCTCACACCTTAAACATGGAACAACGGAGGCTATTTTTCCAAGGGTGAAAAGTCTTTTTGTTGGCGAAAAAGGGTGTTACTGCAAACAAAAGGGCTTGTTTTCACTGTCACTTATAGGTAGCCCCTACACTATGCACCTGGTGGGAAAGGAGTAGGATGTCTCACAATTAGGGTAATCTCACCGCTTTCTCAAATCCTAAAATGCAGAGCCTCCACCTAAGTCGTGTGTGTAACATGCGCCACCAGTGGTTTCATAAACTTTTAGAACTGAGCTATGATCACCTGTACTCGGTTACCTTCGAGTCTTAGTGCAATGTTATAGGTTTAGATTTATAAACCGGTGCATACAAAGGATATGTTAGCATATATTAGATCAATACTTCTTTCATATACTGTCACACACTGGGAAATTCTTTGTGGTATAACTATTTATAATAAACTGTTTAGTTATCAGCATACAGACATTGCAGGTCTTACATGAACATTCCTATATAACAGAGTACATTTCTATAATACAGAGTGATAACACATTAACACATTTAGTAACAGCGCCACCTGCTGTCCCTCCAGTGTAATCACTCAAACAACATCAAGTCTTAGTCTGTTGTAACATCTCAATAGGATATACTGAAGACTGGTACCCTGAATGAGCACAGAGCATATACCAGATGACAAATAGTAATTTAATAATTAAAAGGCAGAAAAGTCAGGTACAATCCAAAATAGTAGCTTGTGGCAAACAGAATACTAGCAGTCACAATCTAAGGTCAGGGCAGGCAGCAGGCAAGAATAATCAATAAACAAGCAGCATCAAAAAGCCAACAGGCATCAAAACAGATACAGAGCATGGTGCCTAAGCAAGCAAATGCAATAACAGACAAGGAGAGTGTTCTGTAATAGGAGAGTGTTCTGTAACGGCCTTATAAAGCCATCTGAAACCAATCCAATCCAATCCAATCCACCATGCTGATCAGTGATGCTAAGCTTCAGAGTTAAATATCTAATAAGGGTAGTGTGGTAGAGACCAATGCAACCATAGAATGAAAAGGCATACAATATCAATGATACAATATTGTTGTCAATAAAGATTACCTCAACAATGACTTTAGATAATAACATCTAAAAAACATTCTGTCATGGTCCTGGTTGCTCCCAAGAGAGAACCACTTGGTTGATGTAGCTATCAGAGATGCGCCACTTCCCTCCATGTCGCTAGTCCTTAGAGGACAAGTCATGGACAAGCTGAAGTTGATGGGTTGGTCAGAGTAGAATTCTGAGAGATGAATCCGAAGTCGATAGGTTGGGGAAGGAACTGGCAAGGAAAGCAAGACTCTTTTTGAAGCACCAGCAGAGAAACACAAGCTGTACAAAGCTTGATCGGAGTGAGGGCTTTGATAAAGCCTGCATACAGTTGAGGTTATATATATGTATTAACATAAATATATATATATTGTTTATGTCCTCTGACTTTTATGTTGGTCACTAGAAAGCTCTCTGTATTGTGTAGAGGTCTCCAGAAGGCTATCTGTATTATATAAAGGTCACTAGAATGCTCTCTGTATTAAGATGTGGCGGTCAACAGAATGTATCAGCCACTGTATGGCTGTATGTTCTCTGTATTGTATAGAATTCCTTATGATACTATATATATTCTATATAGGTCACTTGAATTATCTATCTATTGTATAGAGGTCACAAGAATAATCATTGCATTCAATACCAGTCAGATTTATCCCACAAAACACAAACCATGTCCACACGGTTTCCAGCACTCCCATTTTTCCATTGCGGTTTCCCCCTGCCACACATCTAGCTTAGATAGCTTTGTGCACTGCACTGCACTGCTGTCTCTTTATAGAGATCAATTTTTTGGTAAGCATATCCATTTAAAGGCTTGTATACATGAGCACTATTTATATCAGTCACTCCTCCATTGACCTTTCAAAAACACTTTACACAAACACTTAAATATGATATAGCCACTGACAAATGTATTATATTATTGTGTATTGTATATTTATTTTATTCACCAGCCGCCTACATTCTGCTAACAAACTCCCACAGCTCTGGAGTACATTACAGAAAATTTCTCCCAATATAATATCATTAGCGACTTTACCTATGACTGAAAGTCCCAATCAGCATGCCGATTCATGTGTATACACTATATATGTCTTACAAGATTTGCCTGCAGATGTGTGCTCATCATCTCTCATAAGCATCTGCTGAAAAGATTGTAAACTCAATGGAGATCTGCCTACACTGCTAGACGTGAGTGTGTACACACTACAGAATTTGCCTGACATTGTTCCATTGTTTATAGAGATTTTTAATCTGCTTATTTAATCAATGAAACGATGTGATGTGCTTTGGAGTGATAAAACATTATGGTGTACCCAGCCTAACAAAGACATTTGTACTCCAGGGGGTAAATGTATCAAGCTGGTAGTTTTCGGCGGGTTTGAAAAGTGGAGATGTTGCCTATAGCAACCAATCAGACTCTAGCTATCATTTTGTAGAATGCACTAAATAAATGACTAGAATCTGATTGTTTGCTATAGGCAACATCTCCACTTTTCAAATCCTCAACACTCACAGCTTGATGCATTTAGCCCCAGAACTGCAGAATGTTTTGATATGGAACTACCAATGTTCTTCTAGAGCAGGCAGGTGGCTAAAAAACAATTTGTAGCTTGATGTATCTTTTGAAGATGTGAAAATACTGTTCCCAGTGCAGAACCACATGCTCATGTGTATGTTTAACTGGACAAAGAGACTCTTTGCTGTGTTGAGTAAGATTTTTTCTTATAATTATTTTATTATTATAAAGCCCTTATTGCTGCAATTTTTTTTTGCAGAGACAGCTTAGTGCCTAAATTTGGGCTGTCGCTTCCACCAATATGGAAAAAAGGAATAATTTAGCTATCAAAATACATTTTACCTATATGAATAATAAAATCAACATTTCTAAGCAGTAATTAAATTAAAACATGATTCATAATTTATCTTCAGTATAAAGCATTTTTTTTTTATTATTTTGTTATGTTATTGCCATCCTGAAATATAAACATACAATAGCATGTGAATCCAAGTCTTGAGGATAAAACGTAAAAAAGCTTTATTTATCTCCTTTTCTCATACCTCAATTTAGATAAATCTGTTTGAATACATTTTACAAAATTATATATGAATTATGTGTTGGTATATGTAAATTAATTTGTCAGCAGTATTCCCCGGTGTTTATTTTAAATTAAATAATATTTGTCTTTGTTCTTTATTTAATTGTTAGTTGTTTATCAATGGCAATGCTGATAGTTGGTATAAAATAGAACATGTGACATGTTAAGCCACATCATAAATGCGCCAAAGTGGGCTTGAGGTTCACCTCCTTTCCGTCTTCTGGCATCCTGCTACTGGAATTTTAATCTCTTGAGATAAATATAGCTTTTTACGTTTTATAATCAAGATCTGGATATATGTTCATTTGTATGTATTTGTATGTCTTACAATACTGGTTTCACTCCACTGTTAGAAGTGCTGAGTTGTCAGGATTGAAATTCTTGAGTCGGTCCTTATTTTGTGTACTATAAGTTTATTGAGTGAAGAAGCTCCCACATTGTACCAATCACGTCATAACTATGTATGGGGCAGCGTAAAAGACTGTATTTATTATTTATATTGATTTACACTGAAATATGTGTAAAGTCTATTATCTATTATCTGAAAGAGGGCCCTGCAGATGCTTGTAGGCATATAATGGAGGAGGAGGGGAAACCATTATTTTTCATAGTATGGGGATGCTCATAAGAGGTTTAAGGCACAACATATTCTCAATAATTGGGGTAAAGTGTATTTTTGGGATGAAGATGATCTGTATGCTCATGTTTAATTTTTGTAGAATTTTATGAAGAAAGGGAGCAAATATTGGAGGGAAAAAGTAGCAGTTTTAAATTAGAATTAGAATAAACTTATGCCTAGGGGCCTAAGGGGTGTTTGACTTCTGGATCTGAAAAACAAGTATTTGATTTTGATTCAAAAGGAGATACAGTATAAATATTCAAAAATAATCTTCAAAAATAAAGGGATTGTGATATTTGTTTCCCAATTGGATAAGAATGTCAAGAAAAAGGTGGAACATTAAAAAAAAATAATACATTATTAGTAAACAAATGAAGTTTGATAGGGATTCCAAGGACTATGAATTAGGAAATGTATATATAAGGTATATAAGTGGTTTGGATTTGGAGGGGAGAAAAACACACAGAAACTTTATAAATCCAATCTGCATAAATCCATTGTGAACAAATTTGAAAACAATGTATTCTGTTTACAGAATAATCTAAGGTGTCAGATATGGAACTCTGCATCTCTTTTTCCTTTTCTCTTTTTGTTCTCCTTTTCCTCTTTTATGCATAATATAATAACTATGCATAAAACAGGAAAAGGAGAACAAAAAAGAGAAAAGGGAAAATATATGTAGAGTTATGGAGAAGGAGGTACCCCAAAGGCCAGTGTGGAAGAAAGCTCTGTAGATAATCTTTCAGGCTTCCATCTAGCTACATATGACATTTCACTTTTGGGATGAGCACTTTCCTTTGTGCCCACTTCTAAGATTAATCTTTTTGATGTCTAAGTGAACTTTTTATTAGAACTTTAACTTTGAAAATGTTTACATGGTTATTAAAGTGTTAAAAACATGATCAAGTTCCTGGAAAAACTGTACAAGCATGATGTTTATATTCTGTCTGATACACCATGTGATTTTTACTTATTTTCTAATGATGTCACAATATGTTTGCATAAACATTTGAAACACAGGTGTGAATCTCTTTTCTACCCCTGTTTTTGTAAGGGTGAAGCGACTGAGGTATTTAAAAAACTTGCTGAGCAGGATTTGTGTTCATTAACTTTGTGATACATATGATCTATACACAAAGGCTTGTGATAGGTGTAAGTTATCTAAAAAAAAAGGAGTTGAGGCTCTTGAAGCCCTTAAAGAAAAAAAGAGATCCAATTATAAAGCAAGCAAATAAGGGAAGTAAAGCATTAGTGATGAGCAACATATGGAAGTGGTGAATAATATTCTTGTGCATGAGTTTTTATAAAAGACAACTGAAGCAGCTTTGGGATGATGCTTTGGTAGATAATGTTATTAATGAGGGAGGATATAAATACATATGTCATGAGAAGCTCTTAATGGCTGTCTACACTCCTTTACTTAAGCTACAGAAAGCACTAAGCAAGCCACCCAAGAAACCTCTACTAGCTGTAATGGGTGAATGGCTCAAGGTTTGAGTAAATATGTTGCTACATGTTTACAGCTTTTGGTTTGCAGCTTGCCTGCATATTTGAAAGTTTTCAATGGTGATTAATTTATTTAAAGGCAAAAAAGAAAAGAAATATAGATGTGGCATCATGGATATGTCCGCTATGTATTTCAGTATAGTTCATGTTAATGGTTTGGAGGCAGTGTATATATCACTTTAATCTAATAGAAGTTTAAATTTACAACACATTTATTTTCTTTAAAAATCTATGATGAAAAGCTATAATAAGAGCAAGGGTACGGCTATGGGTAATACATTTGCTCCATCCTAAGCATGACTATTTATGGAATTATGGGAGCAGACAAA
The DNA here is from genome assembly GCF_038048845.1 of Mixophyes fleayi. Lineage (NCBI taxonomy): Eukaryota > Metazoa > Chordata > Amphibia > Anura > Limnodynastidae > Mixophyes > Mixophyes fleayi. The sequence continues at coordinate 58,235,800 of NC_134402.1, forward strand.
ATTCTTCTCTTATGCTAATCCCTATGCTGAATGTATTGTTACATTCTATATAGATGATGTAATTACAGTATGATGTGGCAAAGAGGAGAACAACATTTTGATGCTGAGTGTAGTTATCCAAGCAATGTAATTCAGATTATTATGGTCATGTTATTAGGTTACCTAGTACTTGTACTATACACAATATATTTTAGAATGAAGCAGATAAATTGATTGTTAGGCTTAAAGTTCAAGTATATAAATAGGTTCATTTAAAATGTGAGGAATTACTTAAGCATTCTGATAACAATATGGGACATGAAAATTTACTTTTTGTATAACAATATATAAGAATATCCATCAAATGTTAAGACACAGCTTATACAACCATTGGGATAAAATGTTAAATTGTATTTTATGAGGTTGTCCAAAAATAGTCTATAGAAAATGTATTTTTTAAAATAAATATCTTGTCTCCTCGGCAGTTACACAAAATCGCAGATTCTCAGCAGATTGCCATAATTTTTTTAAAATGGCAATTTTATTAAAGGCAAAGCCTATTGGGCTTTTTAATATTCCGATTATAAAAATGACTGCAGATGAGGTAACCACTGCTGCTTTACGCAGCATGAAAGTGTCCTCTGCCCCAGGCCCGGATGGCTTCCCAGCCAAATATTATAAAAAAATTGCGGGGGTCCTTAGCCCTAAACTCACCACATGGTTTAACTCCATCCTCGATGGAACCTTCTTTGATCCGGCGATGACCCAAGCCCGGATTTCAGTAATCCCAAAAGAAGGTAAAGATCCCTCCCTTTGTAGTAGTTACCGCCCCATATCGCTCCTAAACGTTGACCTTAAAATATATGCCAAAATCCTCGCAAAAGGGTTAACTCAGTGCTCCCCAGACTAATACACCCAGATCAAGTTGGGTTTGTCCCAGGCCGACAGGCTGCGGACAACACTAGGCGGATCATAGATCTCATCCATCATATTAATGGTAATAAGCAGCCCTCCCTCCTCATGTCACTTGACGCGGAGAAGGCATTTGACCACGTTGGCTGGCCCTTCATGATGCAGGCTCTAACTGCGTACGGCTTCCAAGACCGCTCCTTTAGGGGGGTGTCGGCCCTATACCATAACCCATCGACCTCAGTCCAGGTGAACGGAAGCTTCTCCCCATCTTTCACCATCCGAAACGGGATTCGACAAGGATGTCCTCTGTCTCCCCTATTGTTTGCTTTGGTGATAGAACCTTTAGCCATGAGAATTCGTATAAATTCTACTATAACTGGGATACAACTACCTTCCAGTGCCCACAAGATAGCCCTCTATGCGGATGATATCTTCCTCACCCTTTAACTACTCTTCCCAATCTATTTCAAGAGCTATAAACTTTCTCTACAATATCAAACTTTAAGATAAACACAACCAAAACAGATATTCTAGACCTCCATATACCCTCTAAGCTAAAACAACTCCTAGGGCTAGATTTACTATCAGGCGTGATGCATGGCGGCTTCAAACCGCCATGCATCGCGGCGGTTTTCCGGCGTGTTTGCATTGCAAACAGCCGGATTTACTAATGGGCGCTTGTCAGCTTCAATTCGAAGCCGCCGGCGATGTAACGGCGGGATGTAATGCTCAAAGCCGCCGGCGGCTTTGAATAGAACATGGCGCTTTTGCTTTAAATGACGGCGCTTTTGTGTAAAGGCGGTTTTTTTGAAAATTACACCTGTCTCCTGGCCTGTTACTATTGGCTATTTTAAAAATCAGGAGATTTGACATCACAAGCCCTATATAAACCACTGGCCTGACACTTTTTCTTTGATAGGGGTTTGAGGAGTTTTTTGAGAGGAGTTTGGAGGATAGTGGTTTGCTGAGAGTTGGTGAGAGTTGGAGTTTGGTGGATTGGTGGAGCGATATCTGTTTGAAGTGTGAGTAGTCCTGTGGTTTTTTCCTGTTTTGTACATTTATTTTCTCATTTATTTTCTGTCTTGTATTTTTTGTATTTGTCCTTTGTCTGTGTTACTTGTGTGTGACTGTGTGGAGAGTGTGTCTGTAGGTAGTGTAGTTTGTTCTTTGTGTTTGTAAGTCCTTCAGTGTTTTGTGTTTTTCTGTCTTCTGGGTAAAAATGTCCAGAGATAGGAGGGGAGAACAGGCTGAGGAGAGGGAGATGGAGGTTGAGGGGTCAGAGGAGGGAGAGGGAGAGGTTGAGGAGACAGGACAGGGCAGGAAGACCAAGACAGGGAGGAATGTGCGCTTCTCACATGATGAGAATTGTGTGTTGGTGCACAACATCATTCCCTGCTACGAGGTCATCCTAGGGAACCTGGCAGCCCGGACTCCTCTAAGGCGGCGTCACCAACTGTGGGGGAGAGTCTGTGATGCCGTGAACGCGGTGGGCCCACTGAAGCGGACAGTGGCACACTGCCGCAAGCGCTTCTCTGATATTAAGAGGAGGCTTAAAGAGAAGATGGCCCAGGAAAGGAGGTCGACAAGGCGCACGGGTGGTGGCCCCCCACTTCGTATGGAGTACACCACGTACGAGGAGGAGCTGCGCCAGATAATGCCGGCAGAAATTGTAGAGGGCATAAATGTCCAGGACACCGACTCGCCCTCTTTTGGCCAAGTAGTTGGTGAGTTATTTGTTTTTTTTACCCTAACAGTATTTTAACTGCTTTTCTCTTTTTAAAACTGCTTTTCTCTTTTTAAAACTGCTGTTCTCTTTTTAAAACTGCTTTTCTCTTTTTAAAACTGCTTTTCTCTTTTTAAAACTGCTTTTCTCTTTGCAAACGTTTTTTTTTTTATTTTTTGTTTTCTTTTTCAAAGTGTATATTTGCCTCTAATAGTTTGTAAAGGTTTTTTTTTCTCATAGAAAAAAAAAAAAATTGTAAACACATTTGTGCAATAAACAGTATATTTGGATTTTTTTTTTTTCTGGAAATACATTGTATGCTTTTTCTAATATATCCAGAATCGCCAGGACCGCAGTTCAGTCCCAGTGCCAGACCTACACCTCCACCTTCAGCGAGAGATTCGGGCACAGACGAGCAAGCAGGTGCGTGATTTCTGTTTAGGAGAGAAATAATGGAGTTACTTGATTTTCTGTGCAAATGTTGCTGTCAATGTTGTTTTTTTTTTTTCTTTTTATTGTTTGCAATGAGAAGTTAGGGCTATATTTTACTCAACTGATATGTTGCCTATAGAAACCCATCAGAATATACCTTTACTTTATTTATTGCATTCAACAAAATGACAGCTAAAATCTGATTGGTTGCTATAGGCAACATCTCCACTTTTGATAGCATGCACTTTAGTCAAAATAACCCAGCATGTACTACACAGTCCTAATGATAATGGGTATTAAAAGGATAATAAGTGCATCCGTAAGCAGGTAGCATAGGACTAGAAATCAGGAATGCAAACATTGTGAAAGAATCTGTAGTTGCTAAAGATTATTCTTTCCTATCCAGTGTTCAGAATGCAATATACAAACATATTATATACTATATACTTACCGTCATTTTTCATACACAGGGCCCTCTTCATACCAGCCACCTCAGGCGGAGTCCCTGGAAATGTCCCCTGAGCCAGAGGATCTAACAACCATCACCCTGGTAACAGTGGATGCCCCTGTGTCTGGCCTCCAGGAAGTTTCACCTGGCCCTGCTGAACCATCACACCAGCAACCTGCACCTGCACCTATGGACCCAGCCAGAGAAATGGCGCTGTCTATTGGCGCATTCCAGCAGCAACAGACATTATTAATGGACAGGCAAACTGGGCACATGTCACAAATTGCGGCCCAGTTGAGGCGAATACACCGCTCCACGAGCCAAATCCCTGCTGCAATAAACCGGCTGGCGAGCGCTTTGGAGCAGACAAATGTGCAGCTGGCCCAAATGTCTGGGTCTGTGGACGCCATGCATTCCTCCATTCGCGAGGGGAATGCCAACGTTATCCGGCTGGCAGGCCAACTCCAGCAGGAACTGATTGCCCGCTTGCCGGCCCCTTTTTCATCGGCCTCCACCAGTGCCGCTAGCACGCCTACCACATCTCTACAGAGTACTCCTCCAAGGAGAGGTGCTCGCACCAGGGGTGGGCGAGGGAGGGGAGAGAGTGGCACCAAGCATAGCGATATGCCTGCAAAAAGACATCGCTAGCACAATGTTTGTTATTTATTAATGTTTTGTCAAGTTTCTATAACGATTATACGTTTTTATTTATTGTGTTCTGCAATAAATGCAGTTAAATTTCTATTGTGTCAGTCTTTCTTTTCTGCACATTAAACAAGAGTATTCTGATTTTTTAACAACTATGCACTAATTTCATGTAAACATTGACCTCTGACTGTCACATTCCAGGGATGTTCATATTTACCACATGAGGAGTACACACTATCCTGTTTTTAAAGGTTCCAATGTACAAAAAATTTACAATAAAATACTAAAATTGCACTCACATAAAACACATTTTTGAGCAAAAAATGTTTTTCATACTATGTACTTACAAGTAAAGTAGTTTGCAATTAGACGGTCTCTAATCTCCCTTCCGCCCTCTGTGCTCTGCACATCACCAGATGTGACACGGACCCCTTCTTCTTCACTGTCTACTGCAATAATCGGTGGGGTAAGTTGATGTATTGCTAGATTATGTATCAAACAGCCAGCCAGGATAATTTCAGACCCCTTTTCAGGTGCATACATAGCCACACAACCCGATTATTCTAGTAACCTGAATCTAGTTTACCAAAGTACAAAGGTACGCTATAACACACCTCTACTAAATCAGTAAATAAATTGCATGGTGGGAAGACACAAGAGAAAAAGAAACCAAAACAACACTGCAATTACAAGACACTGGCCTTTTAACATATACAATCCCAAAGTAAAAAAATTTGTACATGAAATGGCCCTTTTCCTTCTGTTCTGATTGCCCAAATATCAGAAACAGCACACTGTTTGAGCAATCTCGCCGCTCACAAGCAGCGCTTTCATTTTGGTCTATTGAATGGCGGTTTTCCGGCGGCTTTATAAACCCCCTAATAGTAAATCCGGCTGTTTGTATGTTGAACATTGTTGAAACCGTCATGGCGATGTATACAGAGGCGGGTTTGAAAACATCTTTTCTGGTCGTTTGGACGGCGGGTTTAGCCTTAGTAAATCCGGCGATGGCTAAACCGCCGCCAAACCCGCCGAAATTCGGCGGGTTTACAAACACGCCTGATAGTAAATCTAGCCCCTAGAGTTGAATTTCCCCTTTCTTTGGAACTCTGATCATATAAGATACTTGGGCATAGCCCTCACCAGAAAGATGGAAAATATCTACCAAGCTAACTATCCCCCTCTCATAACATGTATAAAAAAGATCTAAAAGCATGGGATAAACTCATGATATCCTGGGTTGGACGGATAACGTCAGTGAAAATGAATCTGCTCCCAAGGTTGTTATACCTTTTCCACATTTTCCCTATCAGGGTCCCCCCTCAACCTTGAAAATGTTACAAACCCTTATAATGCGGTTTATATGGTCAAACAAAAGGCCCAGGATCTCCGCACGCATTTTACAGCGCTCTCCCACAGCAGGTGGTCTTGGCATTCCTAACATACGCAACTACTACTATGCTGCGTGGCTGGTCCAGTGTGTGCAATGGCACTCTCCCCCTGGAAGTAGGATATGGGTGGACATAGAGTCGGATATATTGGGTGGCTCACCGATTTGCTCTGTTCTCTGGCTTCCAACCGCGCAGTGTCCAGCCTCTGTTCGAGCTCATCCAGTCCTAGCCCTATCTCTCTCAATCTGGTCTAGATGTAACTGTTTAGCATCCCTTTCTCCTTCCCCTTCAATTCTGATACCCTTATGGTCTAACCCTGCTGTTACACCAGGAATGTCTCGCTACATGTACACAAAATGGGCAGGTAAGGGCAAGCTATTGTTACTCAATCATATAACTAAGACAGCAATATTTCCACAATTTTCAGAGTTGGTAAAGCAGTGCGGTTTTGTTCCGGGACAGTTCCACCAGTATCTCCAGATTAGGCATTATCATCAAACGGTTAAAGCCCAACTCTCTTCCAGACTACCCACCACATTTGAGAACTTGTACCTTTCGGGCCCAACCTCCAAAGGTCTTATATCCATTCTCTACAATGCCCTGCTCCCCACCACTCCGCCTGTTAAGGATCGCTTTCAGACGCAGTGGGAGGCGGACTTGGGGATTGTACTAGACCAGGAAGAATGGTCGAATATTTATGAATGTACAGCCCGTTGCTCCATAAATGTCCACATCAAAGAAAATGCTAACAAACTGTTACACAGGTGGTATTATGTCCTCATGATACTACAAAAAATATACCCACAGACCAGCGCTGACTGCTGGAGAAACTGTGGTCAAACGGGAACTTTCATGCATATATGGTGGGACTGCCCCGGGATCCACCCATACTGGACAGCAGTCCTTGCGTTAGCTTCAGCAATTCTAGATGCTCACATACCACCTGACCCTAAGCACATTTTACTACCACTGCCCCTTCCAGACCTCACCAAATCTGAACACAAGCTTCTTAGACACATCATCAGCGCTGCAACATGTCAGATAGCAGCCTCTTGGAAGAACTCCACGCCACCAACACTTCAGATGGTTTTTAACCGGATTTGGCACACTTACCTGATGGAACACATTACTAGCGTGCTGAGGGGCTCCTCCGTCTCCTTCTACAAAGTCTGGTCCTCATGGGCTTTATATCATAATCAAACTCCACTACAGTTTTAGTGATATATGAATATGGAATGGTATTCCTAAGCAAGTGTTTTTATTTTTCTCTCATCAAATGCGTGAATCCTCAACCCCCCATCCCTTCCCATGGCCCTACATGTCCCCCTTTTCATCCATTACACCCCCGCTCCCTTTATACCCTATAATTCTAAGATATTAAAACAACATCTTTACAATACTAGATAAATTTACAATTGTCTTTCGAATATGAGGACACCATGAGAGTGTTTATGTGTCCTGCTGTATGTAAACACGTGTTATCTGTTTCTGATTAACCTTCCGATATTCTGTAGTGCTCTCTTTTTTATTGAAAAAAAGATGTTCCTAATAAAAAGTTTTACAAAAAAAATCACTGCAAATCACTGAGATTCGACAGTCTTACATAACCGCCACTTGATAAACATACCCTTAGTCATTTTTTGTATACGATAAAGAAGAAGAGACGTTTATTTCATATCTAAATTTTGTTTTCGTAGAACTTGGTATTTCATAAAATTGGGGAATCATTCATGTAGTTCTTGTACTGCCTCGGGCAGTATCTGACAGTATATACAGTTTAGTTTTGCTATTAATGTCGCTAAATGAGTTTTCCCCACTAGAACATTCATTTCATGCTCCTCTAAATGTATCATTTACCCAATACACTTTATGTGTGGCAAACAATATGTTGGACCCACTACCAGAGCACTGGCTATGTGTAGTATATAACATAACGGACCATTAAAAATGTGAATACTAATTATATTACTTTTAGACATTTTCTAAACAAACATGGTGGGATAGAACAAAAAATCATTGTGTTTTTTTTTTTAAACAATTCATTAGATTGGGTAATAGACTTAATCAGCTTGTTAAAGGTAAGGTTTTTTTAGATGTTTAAATGCCAAACTATATTCCCATTGGGTATGAATAATAGTTTCTGTCATCAGTATTGCAGAGGGTATCGTTGTTTTTAATTAAATAATGTTTGTCTTTGTTCTTTTTGAATTGTTAACTGTTTATCAACTGTTATAACAATTGGTGGTGCAAAAAAAGAGCATTTGACTTGTTAAGACACATCTTCTGATGAAGTGACTTGCAGGCCACCAAACGCATCCCCTCACTCTCTGTCTTCTGGCATGCTGCCTCAGTAGATGTCGATCACCGGTTGAAATTGTAAAGTGTTGCTGGGGCACCTCATGTAGTCTCAATGATTGGACAGGTTCTACAGTTAGCCATTAAAATGCCTTCAAAATTCAAGGTGTCCTGTAGCCACTTTCAAATGAATGATAACTGCAAAATGCTTGAGGAATTAAGTTGCTGACTTGGATCAATGAGTAAATAGCCCCCATATGAGTAATATATATAACAGTAGACTTGTGGTGTTGGAAGGACCTTGTAGGAGCGATAACCAATATCTAAATTAAGTGTTATCTAAATGTCCAAGGGCCATGTGCAGGTTAGAACTACCACCAATAAGCAGACTGCTCTTTACACATGTGAACTGGCAGCATTCAGTAAGTTGTGCAGCATCTACAGTTTTGTAGGCTCATCTATTCTATGTAGGATTAACAAGTCAAAAGCTGATTTATTACAGAGTTCACCTAACTATTAACTAAAGGTAAGAACGACAACTATAGCAATCAATCTAAACTGAACTTCAACATGGTTAGCATTAATAGCAAACATGCCCACCCTTCAAATTCTTCTACAATGGTACATTTGTAAATAAATGACACTGGATTTTCAATGTGCATCATAAGAAGCAGCAAAGATTTGCTGCATGGAAACCAGCATTACAACAACAAACACAATATTATTTTAATTTCTCTGAAATATGCTTAGACCAGTTTGTCAAGTTATCAGTAGACAGTTTTTCAAATCGAGGGACATATAGAAGTGAAGCAAAGACAATCACCTGGTATTGTTCGAACACAATGGGTCTGATTCATTAAGGAAAGTAAAGCAAAAAAATGAGTAACTTTGAACCTTGGCAAAACCATGTTACAATGCAAGGGGTGCCAATTAGTTTATTATTTTGCACATAAGGAAAATACTGGCTTTTTTTTCATGTAGCACACACATACTTGTTAGCTTTATTTTTACACTGACATTTAAAGTTGATCTAGGACATGCCCTACGCCAACTATAAATCTGTCCCCACATTTTAAATTTACCTCTCCCTCCAATGCAACATGGTTTTGCCAAGTTACAAATGTATTATTCTGAACAAAAAACTATTTATTTCTGTACATTTCTACTTATTAATATGAGGGGCAGCTAGTATATTGCTTGCTAAAGTATATACAACGATGGTGAAAAGTTGAGTTAGACTATTTCCCAATGAACAATCTAAAGACTTTAATTAATATTTAGTCCAAATAGACACTTTAAAAGAAGCTGCTCCCAATGTTCTGGCCATAAATCACTGTGCAAGATCAGGGCCACAGATCCATACTTTAAATGTAAAATAGACAGATTATGTGTAGTCAAGATAGTAGCTCAGGGGTTAATGCAGTTTGTAGTCAGGGTCACAACCAAGGGTCTGGTACACTGGAGGGTCAAGATAACATTAAAAGCCATAGTCAATCTGAAAGCCAAAGGTCTGGTACATAGGAAGAGGACAGATAGGTGTTTAGGCACAGCAGGAGATAATTCCCATGTATCTGTATAGGTGGACACAATGGGGTGCAAAGATCAAAGTCCGAGTATAGCAGAGGATTTGGTATAAATTGGTAAGCCCATAGCAGGAGCGAGACACAGTGCTGAGGATACACACTCAATAATCTGACATTTCTGTGATGGGTTTGTAAGGTACTGATGTTTACGTAATAACCGAGTCAATAAGAAACCTCCTGCTCCGCTCTGCCACATGTTTGCTATGTGCAGTTGAACATCCAAATCCATTGCCCATTGCTGGCGGCCAGGAACACCAAACCCCCACTCCTCCTACATCTCAGCTTGGACAAAGGTTGAGAGGCTGGTGTCCAGTGCTTTATAGGACGTAGTGACATCCTTAAGGAAAAAACTCCCAGTGTTGCTATTAGTACATAGTTGCATTCTATTGGTACAGAAAACCTATTATCAGGGCACTTGTGCTGTTATATGTAATAGGTTTCAGCGGCATTGGTGGTGGATGTTAAACCACAAAAAGCTTTTTAGTCTTAACCAATATTTTGTTTTTATTTCAGAACTAGTTGTAACAGATGACATATACATATATACAGTTGCTCACAGTTGTTACTGGCTGCAACAGACAGACAGTATGACAAACTAATTATATGCAGATGGTAGTAAGCTTATATTGTGGGCAATGTCAGAGAACAGGTTACTCTTATATATTTTGTGCCTCCACTCACTTTATATATCTATATATAAGTAAGTTTTACACAAAAGGGTGCAGCTCCTAGTTATTGTGTCTTTACCGTTCGACTGTTGCTAGGAAGAAGCTGCTGAGAACTGACCTTCCTGTCTGGGCATGGTCAGTAGTGCGATGTGGACGGCTGGAGGCTGCCCCACTTCCTGTCTTCACTAGACCACAGGGGGCACCACTACCAAGATGGGAGACAGAGCGTAGTGCTCTATATTTACAGATTGTCATCACTATATGTTTAGCCTACTTTGCAAGTACCGGAGGCTGGGGTAACCAGCAACACTATCTAGCCTCTTTATTATTGGTTGAGGGCATATTGACCCCTGAAGCTGTTAGTGTTTAATTTATTACCATTGCAACAAATTGCCAATCTATTTGGCTTTTTTATTGGTCAGTTGGACTACTGTAGGAAAGAAGATTATCAATGGATCTATAAATTGGTAAACGAAGGGTATGGGGCGTTTTTTTATTATTCATTTACACTTTATATGCAAAATAAAGTTTTCACATTTTTCACTAACATTGTAAATACGCTATTCTCTCGTGTATTATTGCATTACAATATATTTGACTTGGGTAATGTGATATTATCAGTAACATCAATGCTCAAAGTAGGGCGGTATGTGCCGGTATGACATACTGGCACTTCTCCACCCCACTTTTTCGCAAGCAGCAGGTCCAGCATTAAGCGGGGTAGGCAAGGCGGGGGAGCGCCAAGCCTGAGAGACACTCCGCTCTGCCTGCCTTCCCCAGTTGTCCACCGATGCTGCATCCGACGGTGGAAGCTCTCTGCTTCTCCCTGCTCTCTGCTCCATTCTTACTGACTTTCAGGATGTGATGATACCTTGCCCGACAGTCAGCGAGAATGGAGCAGAGAGCAGAGAGGAGCCAGAACAAAGAAGAAAGGAAGACGAGGCGACAAAAGAAGACAGAAGAAAGAAGATCATATAAAGGTAAGTATAGAATGGAGGGGGCCAGCATGATCAATGAGGGCACAGGGTAATGATGGAGGGGGCCAGGGTGATGAAGGAGGTCACAGTGTGATATGGAGGGGGCACAGTGTGATATGGAGGGCACTTTGTGATATGGAGGGGGCACAGTGTGATATAGAGGACACAGTGTGATATGGAGGGGCCACTGTATGATATGGAGGGCACAGTATGATATGGAGGGGGCACAGTGTGATATGGAGGGGGGCACAATGTAACAAATAAGAACACAGTATGATGAAGGGGGCATTGTGTGATGGAGGAGGCACAGTGTGATATGGAGGGCACTTTGTGATATGGAGGGGGCACAGTGTGATATAGAGGACACAGTGTGATATGGAGGGGCCACTGTATGATATGGAGGGCACAGTATGATATGGAGGGGGCACAGTGTGATATGGACGGGGCACAATGTAACAAATAAGAACACAGTATGATTAAGGGGGCATTGTGTGATGGAGGAGGCACAGTGTGATATGGAGGGGCATAGTGTCATAAGCTTGCGAGCAGGGCCCTCTCACCTCTTTGTTTTACCCAGTTTGTTTATTACTGTGTTTGTCCCCAGTTGTAAAGTGTTATAGGATATGTTTGTGCTATATAAATAAATGTTGATGATGAAGAATGAAGGCACAGTGTGATATGGAGTGGGCATAGTGTCATAAGCTTGCGAGCAGGGCCCTCTCACCTCTTTGTCTGTTTTATTACTGTGTTTGTCCCCAGTTCTAAAGTGCTACAGAATATGTTTGTGCTGTATAAATAAATGTTGATGATGATGAATGAAGGCACAGTGTGATATGAGGCCACAGTGTGATGAATGAAGGAACGCTGGGAACTTAAAGTGGCACTGGAAAAAATTGTTGAAGTGGCCTCATGTGGGTGGGACCAAATCAACCATGGGTGGGGCTCGCACAAAAGTAGGTGGAATTTGTTTGTAGTAACATTTAGGCAAACCTAGATGTGATGACTTAAGACACAGTGGATAATTTCTAAAGCAATGCATGGAAAAGCTACAGGTCCTGTGTTATAAAAGTATATGAATCCTTTTGCATGATCTCCGACTGCTTTATGCCTCTATGCTCTTACTTGCCTACTAACACACCCAGAGGCGAATCGGCCATAGACCATACCAGGACTTTTCCCGGTAGGTCGATGGCTTCCTGAGTCCGCCTGGATGAAGTGGGACAGTGATAGGGTGTGTGCACATCGTGAGCTGTAGCAGACCTTGCTTGGCAGACATGCAGATCTTGTAATCAATTGTCGAGCCTGCAGCCTTTATTTATTGGCTATATGTATGAGGAAGGATGGCTGCTTCATCTGTTTTTCTGGGTTTGACCAGCTATGTCTGGACAACCCCTGGCTAGTGAGACATCATCTGAGAGATGAGAGGGAGACAGACTGAAAGGTAAAAGAGAGAAACATACTGAGAGAGGCAGATTGAGAGTTTAGGCAGAGACAAGCTGAGAGTGAGAGGGATGCTGATATGCAGCTATGAAAAAGACAGTATGTGAGGTATAAGAGAGTCAAGCTGAGAGACAGGTTGAGAACTTAGATAGACACAACTGGGAGAGACAGGCTGAGAGAGAGGCAGCTATTAGAGACACGCTGAGAGGTAAAAGAGAGGCAGCTATGAGAGAGACAGATTGAGAGAGACAGGTTGAGAGTTTAGAGAGATCGCTGTGAGAAAGACATGTTGTGAGAGACTGAGAGCTAAGGAAGGCTGAGAAAGAGGGAGACCCCAGTGAGAGACACAGGCTGAGAGACAGAAAAACTAATAGATTGCTCAGAGCTGTTAGAGAGGCAGCTGTGAAATGCAGGATGAGTGCTGAGAGACAGGCTGAGAACTGAGAGAGAGAGCCCTGCTTGGCTCTGCTGAAGATCTCCCAAGGAGCACTGCATGGAAACATCTCTCCAGCCACATACCTCCCTAGACCAGCCACTACCTGGCTTACACTTTCTTCATCTCTTGCACCAGAGGAGCATCCCTTCCCACATAGAAGAAGCTCCAAACTGCAGATTCCCCTCCTCCTCCACTTGTCCGGCAGACAAGAAGGGAAATTCTCCAGCTGAGAACTAGCTCACTCCAACAGGTTGCTTAGTTAAAGCATGACCCTCAGCAATAATGGAGACTCTGCCATCAGCACTGTGTAACTAGGCCTCAAGAAGAAGAGTCTGAGACAGGCCAAGATGGATGTCAGCATCTGCACGGCCTCAAGTAAGTATTAAAGTGGAGGGTGATGTCTTCTTACAACACCCTGATCAGTATGTTTACTGTTTGTCACTGACACTAATAGACAGCTCAATGACCAAGTCCCTACTCAGTGTATACATTAATATATACTGACATCTTAGTCACTGACCCTTTACCTGGTGTATATGTAAAGTGTATTTTATGGAGGTCACTTGGATGCTCTCTGTATGGTATATCACTAACTGGGATGCTCTCTGTATGGTATATCACTAACTGGCATGCTCTCTGTATGGTATATCACTAACTGGGATGCTCTCTGTATGGTATATCACTAACTGGGATGCTCTCTGTATGGTATATCACTAACTGGGATGCTCTCTGTATGGTATATCACTAACTGGGATGCTCTCTGTATGGTATATCACTAACTGGGATGCTCTCTGTATTGTATGGTAGTCACTTCGATATATTAACATATTTATTTTATGCTCTCTTTGTTGTACAATGGTTACCAGGATCTGTATTGTACGATGGTCACTAGGATGCTCTCTGTATAGCAGTCACTAGGATGCACACCGTATTGTATATAGGTCTCTGGGATGCTCTCTGTTTTGTATATAGGTAACTAGGATGTACTCTGTATTGCATATCAGTCAATGAAATACTTCTCGTATTGTATATAGGTTCCTAAAATGCCTGCCTTGTATAGAAGCCCCTAAAATGTCTTCCATTGGGTGTTGCATTGGCCTTGTCTACCCGTGATGGGGCTAGGGATAATAGTTTGCTATCCATACCTAATTGTGTATTGCCCCCCCCCCCCCCCTACATGAGGCCACTTTTCGAATTTTTTCCAGGGCCACTTTAAGTTCCCAAACCACCCATGAACACATCCTTTCAATATACCTTTCATAGAAACATATATGATTTTGTTTAATAAGCTTAACTATTGCAAAACATGTTGGCACAATCGTATTTCATCAGTCTGCCAGAGCAGCATATGAGCACCTCACCGCAGTTACTTTCTCCACACTCCCTTGTCTGTCTTTCCTCAGTTCGACACAAATGCAGAATACAATTTACATCAAAATCCCCTGTGCTCCCTCTCTTCCTCTTTGGCGTAAGCATACAGTCACTTTAGTACAAGCTGGCTCCTCAACACACAGTTAGGGCTTTCCCACAGATAGAAAATAATGTCAAGGTGCTAGGTGCAATTTCCCTCAGTTTTAGTCTCTATCCCCGATCTTTCCTTACACTTCACCTATGTTACTATATCATAGTCCCGCAAAAGGGTATTATAAAATATTTTTAGATGTCCCCACCTGACGAGTAACAAAAATGCTCAGTCCAAGTAGATCAATAACAAGGTAAATATGGGTTACTTATCCCCACTGATCTCCAGCATCTGTGTCCAAGATGGCTCCTCACTGCTCTGGTGAGCTCTCCCACTCTTGACTCTTTCAGGGTGTCTTTCTCTCCTTAATCCCTCTGTCTCTCAAACCTCTCAGATTCTTGTTACTCTCTCTCTCTCGCTCTCTGTCAATTGTAATGACTTTTTCTCATGCTCTCTCTCCCCACTGCACGCTGGGAGATGTAGTTCTCTGCGGGCAAGGGAGGTATCTAAAGCCATGTGTGGCCCGATTTGGTCGCCAGCGCTACATATTGAAAATACAACTTTCGCTGTCCCCACCACCTCCTTATTACTGGGTCCCCAGTCGCATAATCGGTGTCACAATTTACAACAAAGCTAGATCCATACGCAGAACTGTTATCTCTTCATTGCCATAGTATCCGAGAGCCAACCATAGGGCTGAGCCGCCGTGATCAGCCAAATAAATTGTGGGCTCCTTATTCCCAGCTCTATTAATGCACTGAACAGGTACTGCGCTGCCATCTCTGTGCATAAGGCAGTAGACTACTGTGGTGACTGGGCCCTAGCTCTTTCCCCCTTTTTATTCAGGTTTAGCTATATCCCTTTTCCTCAAAGATCCATCTTTAACTTGTGAACACAAAAAAGTGCATCACTTAATCCACCCAACCAATATTTAAAAAGCAACCCTGGCAAGCATAAAGAGTAAAATCAGGAGAGATGAGCAGTAGCTACAGCCACAGCAACTACATCTAAGGTATAAATTGGACTCACACATAAAGGTAATTTATTTATACTCAGTAGTATAAGGGAACCTTGACAAACAAAAACTAGTTTTGGAATAAAATAAGTCCCAGTGTCCTCAATTGAAAACTGTATAGTTATTTCTTGTAGAGCGCTAAATGTGGATATATTTAATTGTTAAGACTAATGCTAATAGTAAAATAAATATAAGAGTAGTAAAAATAATTAATGTAATTTATTAATGTTGTATTAATCAATTTTAGATTAAATTAATAAATCATTTATTAGTGCTACAGATCTTGTTAGACTAATTTCAGTAATAATTTATAGCATGGTGGTAATTGACTTGTGAATACTTGTGCATTTGGAAGAAATATAGTAATATATAATGCAGCAAAAAAATAGTATTTGAGTATAGGAATCATGATCAACCATCCAAGTGAGTAAATTAGAACGAACATGAAACAATCGATCAATGAAACGTGGTGGTTTCGTTAAAGGTGAACAACTAAATCTACCAATTAATATTTATGTTTGACTTACAGGTGGATTTACACTGGTCATTCAATGTACGTACACGTGACAGTAATACCCAAGTACAAGTGGCTTACAAATAGTGACTGCTTGTAGGTGACCTCACAAACATAGAACAATTCCCCACTGTCAGTATAGATTACTTAATTGTTTTATTTTCTTATATGAATGTATAAGTATTTAATATTTTATATTTAATCAAAAATGTTATCATAATAATTCCATTCAATAATTCAATAAGCTGTGTCACAAGGTGAGACTGTGCATGGCAGAAAAAGAGGTTTGATAAATCTACCCCTAAGACTTTCATTGCATGTGTCACACAGGGCCATCTTTTCCATTGGGCACGATGGGCAACTGCCCTGGGGGGGCCCCATGGGCAAGGGGGCCCCATAGGCCCGGCTCTTAATGAGAGAAAGTAATCCTGCCAAAGAAAAAAACCTGCAAAAAAAACTTCAAGGGTCACTGAGCAAGTACATCTATCTATCTCTATACATCTATATCTATATCTGTATCTATATACATCTATATATCTATATCTATATCTAGGGGCCCCGGTGCACTGCTTTGCCCGGGGGCCCATATTGTTGTTAAGATGGCCCTGGTGTCACATATGTCATGTTCATATGTGTCAGTGCTTTTATTCCAGGGGTAGAATTGTGTCTCCAATTGTTGGTTCCAGCATAAAATGCACCTTAACTGTACTTTTATTGTGAAAGTATGAAAGTAAAGTTGGACACCCGACTACTAGCAACTCCAAAGATGTGTAGAATCCAGGTCAGGAGAAAGACACCCAAGCTCTTTCCACAAAAAGGAGCAAACTTAAACACACTAAGCTATGTGCCACCCATCAGCGGACACACCATCGCAATATACACACACAGTGCTTTCTTTTGTAACATTGAAAAAAATTACTCTTTTTAGTTAGACAAAACCAAATAATTGGCTTCAAAAGTTTTTGCCTAGTTATAGTGATACCAAATATGTGTACTTTTAGGTCTCAGCAAAAACATGGTATGGTTTTTAATTTTTATTTGTCCCTCTTTTTGGCATTTATTTTGTTAAGCACAGGAGACCATTAAGAATAACAAAATACTCAAATAGGTCACTCCTATCTTTATTACTAATAGATCCAATGCAAAATGGATTAGTAACCAGTTAGTAGGGCACTGTCCTTTTGGGACCTATAGATTGCCCCAATGGTTAGGGGCAGAGTGGGACAGTATTGAGGCCCAGGAACTGAGCACACAAGCAGTTTCTCCCAGGGCTGCAGTTTTACAGAGCCCTTTAAGTTGATTAATAGAGTTAAGTAGTTGATTATGTCTGCCAAATGGGGATGTGTCCTTGCCGACCAATAGAAAGCCACTTGTACATCAAAAATACAATACCGCAGGACGGATAACTGTCAGTTACTTTTAGATGCACATTAGCATGGGTCTATTAGTAATGACTTTCATTACATAGATGATTTAGCTACATTGTTCAAGTAATGTCTATCTATCGGGTAAGTTTTGTGTTCCAGGCTTTTGTATTCATCAAATTGCATTGAGAACATTACCTGTAGATCACGGGTCCTGGAACTGAACAGAAAGGTTGCTGACCCAATCACTATACTTCCAGCTGTCACTCACAGTTGGGGTCTGGAGATGGTAACCATGCATGTCATAGTTGCAAATTGTCCTTATTTGTCAGGGACAGTCCCAGGTTTTAAAGATTTGTCCCTGGAAACGTCCACATTTTTCAATATTGGCTAACTGTGCAAGACAATTATTGTTTTCCTGCATGTTAGATGTGATTCTTACCTTGTACTCGTATTCTCCATGATTTAAAAGGAAATAGTTATTGAAACACAGTATTTAAAATAAACAAGAAGTACACAGTGATCACATTCAGTAAAACATCATGATGGGCACTGTAGTAGATGCTTTGTCTCAGGTAATGGGTTCCTGGAAATTATTTGATAACATTAGAATATATATATGTATATATATCAGACCCGTTGCCAGAGGTGTATAAAGTCAAGCACCTAGCTATGCAGTATCCATTTGCAAACATTTGTGATACAAAATGTGTCATTCTGATGAGCTCGGTGACTCCAAGCGTGGTACTGTGATAGGATGCAACCTTTGCAATAAGACGGTTCGTGAAATTTTATCCCTGCTGGATATTCCATGGTCAACTGTAAGTGATATTATTAGAAAGTGGAAGTGTTTAGGAACAACAGCAGCTCAGCGGATGCCGGGAGAACGTTACCTGCCTGACTGCATTATGCCAACTGTGAAGTTTGGTGGAGGAGAGATAATTGTATTGGGCTGTTTTTCATGGTTTGGGCTAGGCCCCTTATCTCCAGTGAAGCGCAATCTTAATGCTTCAGCATACCAAGTCATTTTGGACAATGCTATGCTTCCAACTTTGTGGCAACAGTTTGGGGAAGGGGTGAACTGGAACGGAGATTGCAAGCCAGGCCTTCTCATCCAACATCAGTGCCTGACCTCAGATACTCTACAAAATGTATGGCCACAAATTCCCACAGAAACACTCCAACATCTTGTGCAAAGCCTTCCAAGAAGAGTGGAAACTGTTAAAGCTGTAAAACAGGAACGTGATCCCTCCATGTGGCACCATCAGATTTAATTTTTCCATACCTCAAGGGGTAAACAGATTATTAACAAGTAACAGTTGATGGACCTAGTACAAATTTTAAATAAGAGTCCTTTTAGTGAACCTCTTAGAGTATTACTTTCATGGAAAGAGTAGATATATTCCCTTTTAGTTATGGATCTATAGTACATAAGTCAGAGAAGTCATGAATGATGAATTTACTGGTTGTTAGGGGCAAAAGTGTAAAAGGTAATTAGGAAGTGATTTAAGCGAGCAGATGATTTGCTGTTGCTCTGCCAAATAATTCTAGTAGGTTTTCTAAAGAAGCAGAAGAAATTTTAATGAGTTTGTTTCAGAGGGAAATTAATGTAGTCTTATTAAATCAGGAGACTTAATCTTTCAAGTGCATGGCCTAGTAATGAAAAAAATAAATCAAACATCTGTCACCCCAATGTCTACTAATTGCTGCTGCTAACTTTTTTTCCCTGTAAAATACAGACTATCAGGGTAAAGGTCAGAAAGACAGGAATGTCAATCATTCACTTGTCCATCTTTGGACATACTGTACGTACATATCTGTATGGTTGAACTCCTCTACTCGCTCCTTGTGGAAGTGGAAGTGGAGGTCAGTAACAAATAGCACTGGGTGTGCAGTGCAACACACCTTGGTTTTACACCAGTAGACATAGATGGTCTATTCACACCAAGGTGCAACCTATCCTCCACTGTTGGAAGATACCTCCTCAAACCGGAAGTTCATGTAGGTGCTCAGGCAATGTGCAAGACCAACCTTCTACCACCCATTTCATTGTATTAGACTTATCTGTTTTTTCCTAAATGTTACTCAGTTTAGTTTCTGTGTAGTTCACTGAGCTCAGAACTGGCCCACTGTGCACCTAATAATAATAATTATTAATCATAGTAGGACATGTTTCCTTACTTTGTCTTTAATATTATTAAGTTATTTTTACAAGGGCCACTGGAAGGTGCAAGATGTGCACCATTAATAAGTATAGAATGAGACTCCATCTCTGCCAGCTCAGAGCTGGTGTAGAAATCAAGTCTGACTCCACAAGGAACACCCTTACTCTGACCACCTCCTATCTTCTTCTTGCTCTCCTACAAGCGCTGCCAATTTGTGGGACATAGAATAGTGAAGTCAGTTAACTTCCATCATCCCCCCTTCCCCCCGTGGGAGGGGTAGGAAAGGCTAAATTTACGAGTTGAGGGGTCAAACTCATTTTCGTGAGGTAATTTTACCTCATGAACACACATTAAAAAGGGCGCTTGCGTCGGGAAGTAACGCTCTTCCCCTGAGGAGGCCTGGGCTAGGCCCAAATGCATGACAAGAACCTATTTAAGACCTTAAGTAGCTTGATTTGACTAGAATGCATGAGTATCATGCACGGGTTAACTTGTATCATTATAATTATCAACTTTTTGTGTCACTGTCTCTTTTATTTACCCCTCAGTTTTTTTCTCTCACTCTCTCGCCTTCAGTCTCTTTCCCTGTTTCACTTACCTGTTCAGAGATTGGCTCGGGAACTTCACCCAACGAGGCTTGCCGTACCCTATAGATACAGCAGCGCTGGTGTGGGAAGCAGCGTGGTGAAGTTCCTGTGCTCACCGCCCTCTTGCATAGGCTCTTTAAAATTTCTATCAGATGTTGCTTTTTTTCAGTTTAACCAGTAAAGTCCTCAGTGTGGTTTTATTTAGGTTTTTTTTCTGTTAAAACTGATAACTGGACTCCAAATTTATAATACAGTCTGCCTATTCTATTAGTGCTTTGTGGTGTGTAAAGTTTAAATGTATAGTAAAGAATGTTTTATTACCACCTTCCATACGCCTACAGTAGATATAAAAGGCTGTAAAGATTAGTAAGCATTTGTCTTTCTATTTTGTCCCTATTCACAAATAGAACAAATATATTAATCAGGTTATGCTATAAATTATTAAGTTCAGCACATATAGCATATTTTTCAATATTGACCAACTGCACAATACAAGTCCCTTTTTTCTGCATGTCAAATGCCATTCTTATTATCTACTTAAGAAGTTAATCTTTATTGAAGAGGGGTATTTGAAATGCAAAACATACATTGCAACCCAGCTCAATATACATGACAAGATAGGGATTGTACTTCATTTAGATCCACTGGGACCATACATGTTGTGCTTTAACAGTGGTCGGAAAATGTCCATGGAAGTTATTTAAAAATGTTAGCAGCTATGATTTGGCCAAGACTTTCATTTTCTACTTATTAGAAAGTTTAAGAATACTATACAGTGCTAAACGTGTAAACAAAGGTAAAGTAAAAATGAATTACTTGAGAAACTGAACATTGTGTTGTGAAGTTGATTGTCAGACATAATCGGCCTCACTTATGTCCAACTTTGAGGCAAAAGTTCTACTTTGTTTTACTGTGCATGTGCAGGGAAGCAACATGGAATTCTGAGTTTTTAATAAGTTGACCTTGTGCCCCCTATGTCTGGAGAGGTGGTTCAGTGGTGTGCAACTGGAGTACAGTAAGAGAGATGCAGCCTATTTTTAGTTAATGTTAGGGCTCTGTCCTTATTTTGAATTAGGACTGCAGTACATCTGTGCTACCAGAGGTGCTGCTGCTATATCTGTACAGTTTCTCCTTACCTGCAAAGGGTTAAGCCCTTATCATCAGATCAGGATCACCTGTAGCTGGCCTTTTTAAGATTGCTTTTTCCAACAGGCCAGTGCCAGTTTGTCTTTGCTGCTGGTGGTATCTCTGTGACACTCCTGTTTGGATCCTGACTTCTCCCTGGCATTTGATTTCTGCTTTGTTCCATTGTCCTGTACTGTTTCTTGTGACCCAGACCACCCAGTCTATATTTCACCTTACTCCTGTCTATTCCCTAGAATTGTTGTGGATCTTCTGACTTCTGACCCCTGGCTTGCTTATCCCTCTTTTTGTCTGGTTCTCCCAAGGATCATCCAATTGTACTTGGTCTCCAGTCCATCTGCTTATCCTGGTAACCAGCATTATCAAGTGCTTTGTTCCTGTCTGCAGATATATCTTACCAGCATTACCTGTTATACTGGACTTGGGATAGCTGTATTACCATTGAATGCATTTGGTTATAACCAAATGCAGTCAAACACCTGTTTGACCGGCGTTCTAAATAAAGACACTCTGTTGCATTCACAACTATTGTCTGTGGTTTTCACACTGGGAATCCCTAACAGTTAAGCCTTTTTGCAGGTGTATCTCTTGTGAGTACTCGACCCATGAGACAAACATATGTGCTGGTGATGATCATCAGCAGGGATCTTTACAGTGTATAAAAAATAGAAAATAAATTAATAAAAAAGCCTGGTATGGCCCTCAGACACCAAAGGGGTCCAGTGATGCCACAGTATCAGGAGGCCTCTTCTGAGCATGAGCAGTTGCTCTTTACAGAGCAGAATTCTAGCTCAGTGGTTGGTGTGGGGGACCTGGGGGAGAGGAAGGAGGTCTTGTGCCGGGGCCTTTGAAGGGGGTAGCAGAGACCAAGACCAACTTATGAGAGACTGGGCTGTTTCTACTATAATGGGTAACACTCAACGTTTCCCCTATATTAGTGAGGCAGAGCGAAGTGAGGAACAGCTGTAGCCTGTTCTGCATGGGGCTGAATTCCTAGGGATATTGGGCCTGTAAAAACTATGGGCCCTATCCTAGGGTGGTGGGTGTTGGGTTAATAATGTAGAAATAGTCAAAAATAGTATTTTCATATGTGGTACTACGGGTCCCAGCAATCCCTGGCAGCCATTAGCTACTTGTGTAGGCTGACATGGTAGAACTGGGATCAGCAGTGCCACATAGTAAAGTACTTAAAAAATAAACACACAGACACTGTATTAAATTTCCTTTATTTTAAATAAAGACTTACTCAATCTCTTGTTTTCATTATTGCACGTCTAATCCTTAGGGATCTTCTTCCATCTTTGTTTCTTCTTCTCTCTTCTTTTCTCTTCTTTATTCTTTTCTGCTTTCTTCTCCGGTAACCCAGGGAATAAAAATAATAAAACCCTTAAAGATAACACAGAACTTGCTCCTAGCAGAGCCACATCACGAATGGCAGGCCTGGGGACAGTCAGCAAATAACCAATGAAAACGACTTTGCTCTGATTAGCTAGAATGGGGAAAGCCATTCTGATTGACTGCTTGCATATACAACTAATGTGGAGTATCAATGACCTTCATTGAGGTTCATTAAAAAAATGTAAAATTACCAAAGAAGGAAGCGAAGAAGGAAGAAAGAAGATCTCTAAGATTTTGGAGGACAACAAGGAATTGAATGAGGCTTTAAAATAAAGGAGTTTTAATATAGTCTCTCTGTGGTTTTGTTTCAGAACTTTACCATGTGGCACTACAGGGTTAAGACGGGCCCTGGATGCCCTCAGTATGCTTTGGCAGCTTTTGGTATACTGGCACTTGTAGTTCTACAATCACCAACATACTCTAGCAGCAAATGGCTGCCAGGGCTTGCTGGGACCAGTTGTGCTACATATTACAATACTATTTTTGACTATCTTTACATTATTACCTCAACAACCTCCATCTAGGGGTGTTGGAAGGAGCTATCAGCATAGGGCTGGTTTTTAACCAAGCATTTAAAAGTTGATGAGTGGCTTGTCTAGTAAGTGGGCACAAGGCACACTTAAAGCGTATCTCAATGCAGCCATATTCGAAACATACTACTTTCAGTTACATGTATCTTAAGATATGGACAACTGAAAAAAACAATTTTGAAACCATGACCTGTTGGTAGCTCTTGAGCGCTGGTTTTGAGCACCTCTGCTGCTGTGGAATAACACACCTCCCATCTGTTAACAGGTTTCCTGGGTCTGACTGCCTGGGACCAAACAGGTACAGAGAACTATAAATTACTTCAGGGGACTTTAAGGTAAACTAAATCAGTGTGGGCATGGGCACGGGCAAATAAACAATGTCCGTATCATTGCAAAATAAACAGTAAGAAAACATGTTACTGAAAAAAGAATCTAAGAGGAAGTTAGAAGACTAGACTAGATATGGGACTAAAGGTTGGTTAAACGTCACTAACGTTATTAGGAAGTGAAAATAATTAATGCAGAGCAAGCATCACAATTTAATACCACAAAAACTAGATTATATAAGGAAGAACAGTGTATTTCATATTGGCATGCAATTGTTTTAGTCAACTAATGTAAATATTCTAACAAACACAAGATTAATTCATACCAGAGCTGGATTAAGAGCTGTCTCTTACCTCTCTACTATTTACCACTGCTTGTTTCTGCTCCAATCCATAAATCTGCTTCTGCATAGCTGGTTCTCTAAGCCCCAGTCCTCAGATCCGCGAAGGTGCAAAGGTTTGATGGCTAGAGGTATATATATTAGTGTTAGAGTAGGTATTTATTAATTATATAGGAAATACTGTAAACACCCAATAACACACCTTCCACTTAGATTAAACCGCGTTTCCGGCTGCTGACCTAGGCCCCTCGCCACCCAATTCTGGAGGGACCAGCCGCTCCGCTGCCCACCGGCTGTTTAAGGACATTGTGAATGAAGTGGGCAGTGTCCAGGTTAGATGCGCATTTAGGGGGTGAAAGAGTGACAGAGAAATAATAGAATAGTTGTGATTATTGTAAAACAGTTATGTAGGGATCAGTCAGCTAGAGTAGTTTGCTGATCAATTGGTTTTAACTTCAATCTGTCAGAGAGTTTAGACAGAGTAGTGGCTACAGGTTGTTATATATATATATATATATATATATATATATATATATATAACTAGTGTATTGACTGAGTTTTTATATTCTGAACTAGTATATTTAATGGAAAAAACTGTGTGCTTTTGCTGTATGACTGTTAGCAGCAGAACCCCAAAAACAATTAGCTTTATTTCTTTTCAAATTTTAAGTTTTTGTAGTGAAAGTAATCTTGTGTGGGACAGTGACGTTGGGATTAAGTGGGAAACTACTGTGTGATTGTGTGTCAGCAGCAGAACCCCTCCTTGCAGGAGCCAGTATGGTTGGTAAACGAGGTTTACTAGGGGAAACAACCTCACTCATCAGTAGGTGTTGCTCTAAGGAGCTGTTTTGCTGGAAACCAGGCAGAACTTCCCTGGTGATGAACCATGCAGAAAATGGTGAGCCACCTCTGCTTTGTTGGTCCTCAGGTAGGACAGATCAACATGTTTTTGTGTAGACTACCTTCGGATGAAAAATGTAACCATGTCTGATGCCTATACCCTTCCCCATATTGATGATTTGCTTGAGGAGTTTGCAGGACCTAGGTACATTTCCATTGACTTGAGTAAGGATAAATATCAGTGAATGGTTAGCATTCATCACACCTTTGGCTTGTACAATTTTATGGTCATATTGCTTCAAATGAAGTATGCACTGGTTGCCTTCCAGCACCTAGTCAGCCACCTGGAGGTGTTGGGAGTCATTGGGGTGACCAATTAATAAACAATCCGGTCAGAAAATGCTAAATGGGGAACAAAGAGGTACAATTCCTAAGAGATTTTGTGGGATGTAGGATGGGTAAGGTCAGAACCAGAGAAGGAAGAGGCAATCCAATGCTGGCCACAGTCCATGACCCAGAGAAAGACACTAGTATACTGTCGGGTATTACAGATGGATTATTAATAGCTTTATCACTGTAGTCAAGCCCCTGGTTGACCTCAAGATTTTACTTGTTTCTGTAAGACGTCTATCTCTGCTGTGCGCCCGTGAACAACAGATTAAAGCGTAAATTTTAATCAATCCCACGGATGTCCTCCATTGATCCAACATCAGCTGTCGGCCAGCTGTCCAACAGTCCTGATGTACAGTAAAAGGTCTGGAAGGATTCAGCCAGAGTCCAGCAAAGTAATGCTGCAGCTATACTGTACTGAAGAAGTATGAATGGTTCCAGGTGGTGGTTAAGGAGCCTGGTGGTAGCAACAATTACCCTCCTATAACTGACACCACAGTTGGCACTCACAGTCAATGAGTGGCTGACTTGTTCAAGCAACACTAATACAGGCAGTTAGTGATGACTTGCCATTGACAACTAGCAAAACATAATGGACCAGAGCAGGGCCATCTTAACAACATTATGGGCCCCCGGGCAAAGCAGTCTACCGGGGCCCCTAGATATAGATATAGGTATAGGTATAGATATATAGATGTATACAGATACAGATATAGATATAGATAGATAGAGATAGAGATAGATAGATGTACTTGCTCAGTGACCCTTGAAGGGTTTTTTTTGCAGGTTTTTTTCTTTTGCAGAATTATTTATTCTAATTAGGAGCCCTGCCTATGGGGCCCCCTTGCCCGTGGGGCCCCCGGGCAGCTGCCCATCGTGCCCAATGGAAAAGATGGCCCTGGACCAGAGTAGCAGACTCTGAATAAAGAAGTACTAACATTCTAAAAATTAATGTTGAACTTCCCAATTTTCCTTCATCAAAGGATGCTGTGTGCTGTTAAAAGAGAAGTTAAAGGTAAAAACAACAAAAACCTGCTGGCTTAATACAAACTAACTACTTATAACAATTACATATACATGGAAAATTTTCAGGATCCTATCAGATTTGAAGCTATTTCAGATAAGATTTCGGCAGGTATTTTTTCCCAGAGCACATCTGTTTTCCTATCAATTTGTATATTTTAAAAAAAGTTCATGAAATCTCTTTGAGTCAAAAATGTTTGATGGTGCGGGATAAGAGATGGTAAAGTAGTTAACAAGTTTATTTATCGTGAACATTTTCATTTATGTCATTTAATGAAAAGTTCTACACATATGTTTGTTAATGTTACATGATGTCTTTCTGATTGAATTACCTTGTATTATATGGTTAATGTTACAATAATTACATTGAATGCACCAATCAGTATGTGTTTCCGGCCCTATGGTGTCTAAAACGGAGCATGAGGATGCAGAAGTCATCATCTCATGCTTTCAAAATGCTTTGCATGGGTCCATTGACATTCATGATGCTGACACAAGGTTCAATGTTGTCTGTTGCCAGGAACGGGAACAGTAGAGAACAGGGAAATCTGATTGGCCGTTGGATGTGTCATTCAGCAGTCAGTACAATACAACTGCTTGGCGACACCAAGAACTGCACTGTGATGTCTTGTGTTACTCTTTACTGTTTTGGGCTATCACAATAAAGTCTGGGTCCTCAATGCAAATGTCCCCTCATATTGTACCGAGCAACTCTGGGAAAATTTTTATCATAATAAGCAATTTTTTAAACTGTTATTTAATATGGAAAGTAGATTTCTGTTTACTTGTACTGTATTTTCATAACACCAGACAAACCGTGGTGGGAAGCAAGAATGTTTTCTTACCACATTTTAAATACAACCACTGCTGAACTAAAAAGAATTTCAATAAACCGCGGTCACTGAAATGCCGAGAAGAGAAAACCGCCCACTTTAGAACGTACACATCGTGCGATGGAGCTTTATTCATGTCAAACAAAATTGGGTCACAGCACCCTAGATATTGAGCTTGCAGTAGAGAAACAAGAGACTAGTTAACCACTGTTCCCTCAAGGCAAAGGGGTGATGTACTTTAGTAACGTGGGATCTACTTTTTGTTCGGTCACTATACAGTGAGCTTCCACCCTCTAATTTTGGTAGGATACTCGACGGGCCAGCCCACAAAAACCCTACAACTCCACACAAAAATGATACAGGTTAAATCAGCCACAACTTTATTAAAAAAACTTTCCAACATATAAATAGATTTTTAAAAGAAAACAAATATTAAAAGAAGCTTCAATAGACACTAAATATAAATTAACCCTTTGGATTATGTTCAGGCACTAAATAGGTGTGTATATTTTCACAATTATTATTATCAACTTTTTGTAAAGATATAACTATATAAGGCTTGCAAGTGCTCCTGCAGCTCCTATCCAAGAATTTTGTGAGCAAATCCACAAGTGAAACTTAATATAATTATATACAACAACAAGGAGCGCAATGAGCAATAATCTAGAAATACCTAAAAGTATTTAAAAATGTTGTTTCACCATCCACGTAGTTTAAAAAAGCAATTTAATCATATATATAAAACATATAAAAACATGAAAACACTCAAACAATAGTGATTATATAAGTGGCACCATCAACTTGCTTCTCAAAATTAGGCACCCTTACTTCTTGTTACTTTGCAAGGAACGCCCTCACTTCGTCCAACTACTCCCATCATCTAGTGGAAATGTCTGCTCCTTCAAAAGAGCCTCCATATTTCCTTAAACCTACATGCATTGGTCGAAATGTATAGCGTTCTTGTGCAAATCGATGCAATTGGTACCGCTTAAAATTGGCAGCATGGTGGCTTAGTGGTTAGCACTTCTTTCTCACAGCACTGGGGTCATGAGTTCAGTTACCAACCATGGGCTTATCTGTGTGGAGTTTGTATGTTCTCCCTGTGTTTGCGTGGGTTTCCTCCCACACTCCAAAAACATACTAGTGGTTAATTGGCTGCTATTAAATTGACCTTAGTCCCTCTCGTCTGTGTATGTTAGAGAATTTAGACTGTAAGCTTCAATATTCTTTTGAATTATACTTAGCATTCAATAACCAGCACAAGGAAAGTGGCTTGACAAAGATAACAGCATACTTTATGACACAGGAATTGGACAAAAGCCACAGTTTTATGAAAAATAATAAAACATTAACTTATGTTCGAATATTGAAGTGTAATCATGTGTTGACTGATCACTTTGTCAGTATACTATATGCACTTTATTATAAACACATTTACAAATTTCAAAATGATTTGGCTATATGCCCTCTTTTTAAAATAGCAAACAAAAGCAGTTACCTAACTTGTAACTTGCATTGTTAATGAAATATTTCATCAGATGGCGGTAGAAGGAAGAAGAAATAAAAAAATTATATATATATACATTTTCTGTTGATGAATTTTCTTATCTGTTCTTATTCTTATCTCAAGACGAGGTATAACAAACATATTTAATGAATAAGGTGACTGCGCGAGCTTGAAGAAAGTAATTTTCCTTCCTGTAGTATCATGTTACACTGGCACTGCCACACAAAATTACTGGTATGATAGTGTAAGGACAATATGCTCATTGCAGTAATTACTGTGAAACAGTTGCAGAACAAATGACTGTAATCAGTTATGTTAACTTATGTGGAACAAGAGACTTAGCTAAACTTTTCTTAAAAGTACGACTTTGCGCTTTTTCCAAGGCGGTATAGGTTTCTGCCCATTTTGTGAAAATACCTTCATATGTACACAGCCTACACCCCAGCAGATTATTTCATTACCTCAGTCCGCTAATTGGAATCTTGCTTTTGCAGATCTGCATATGTACATAGTTATTCATTGTGCCTACCACACAACCAGGGGAGGGCTGGCAGATTTCAGCCCGAGGGGCAAGCACACAGCAGCGGCCCATGCTTAAAGGGTGGTTTTTGATACAATATATATTTATCTATATAAAAAGAGGATATTTTAGTGTTGCTTAGTCCATATATATATTTTTATGCCCAGGCCCAGAGCTGGATTAAGGCTCTGGATGGCCTGGGCACTTTAGACTGGGTAACCCCTATGATGTAGCATGGTTATCATTTTAGACAAATACACAGGCAATACTGTGTGCACTACTGTTAGGTGCACACAGTTCTGCCTTCACGAGCAGTATACAGTGAAGCGGGACATACCTCTCAACTGTCCTAAGCGAAACAGTCACCCAAGTTCGGGACTTTCTCACCAGAATCAGGACAGTTGGCAGACTGTCCTGCTCTCTCCTACCTGTCTTGTCACTGTCACCACTTGTGGCTGCTGGTTACTTTAGCTCATTTGCTTGTTGTCTGGATCCTGGAATATTGGAGGCCCTATTTGGGAAAAAAATGGGTACATGAAATGCAGAAAACTCCAACCAGTCCCGATGTTAAATCAATAGCACTCACGTTTTATAATTAGGCCTCCCTCCAGCCACAACATTAAAATAATATTCACATTTGCTAAATATATCTCTTTCTCTCCAACCAACCCTGACATTAGATAGCAAACACATTTAATATATAAAGCTATTTCCCTCCCTCCAAACAGCCCCAACAATAATTTAAATAGCATTTACATTTAACAAATATTACCATTTCCCACAACAATCTCAGGCATTAAAAAACATTCACATTTAATAAATAGACCTCATTTTCCACAACCAGCCCACAATTAATAAATAGCTCCCAACCCACACCAGCATTAAATTAAAGGTCTAATTACCCCATTATAAATTCATAGGCCCCACTATTAAATGAAATTGCCCCACCATCACCACACAAATAAAATAGCACCCAATAATTAGCCCCCACCTGCACTCCACAATTAAATTAATAGCCTACCTCCCACATTATATTAAGACCCCCCCTCCCTTTCACACTACATTCATTTACTGTCCCCCCCACACACTACATCCATTTACTGCCCCCCCCCCCACACAACATTCATTTATTGGCCCCCACACACACAGCATTCATTTACTGCCCCCCCACACACAGCAATTATTTACTGGCTCCCCCACACACAGCATTCATTTACTGCCCCCCCCCCCCACACACACACACAACATTAATTTACTGGCCCCCACACACATTGCATTCATTTACCTTCACTCACACACACACACACGCACACAATATACTGGCCCCATACTCCTATATATATATATATATATATATATATATATATATATATATATATACACACAATATGCTGCCACACACGCACATACAATATGCTGTTACACACACACATACAATATACTGGCCCCATGCTCATATATATACAATATGCTGCCACACACACACATACAATATGCTGCTTCCACACATACACACATACAAGATGCTGCTGACACTGACACACATACATACATACATACATACATACATACATACAAGATGCTACTGACACACATACATACATACATACATACATACATACATACATACATACAAGATGCTGCTGACACTGACACATATACAAACATACATACATACAAACATACATACAAGATGCTACTGACACACATACATACATACATACATACATACATACATACATACAAGATGCTGCTGACACATATACATACATACATACATACAAGATGCTACTGACACTCATACATACAAGATGCTACTGACACTGACACAGACACACAACCCCACACTTACCGCGTTCTATCCACGTCGCGCGCTCTGCAATCTTCTGACATCGGACAGCACCTATCACGTGGTACACGTCCCATGTCACAACACAAGCCAGCCTATCGGGAAGGAGGATGGGCTTTCGGCAGCAGCCAATGCGTGCGGGGACCCAAAAATCGCGTAATTTTGGCCCCGCCCCATGACGTAATGACACAAATGCGTCATTTTACAGCGGGGGACAGGGCCAAATGCCGCAATTCCTGGAGAATCGCGGCATTTTGGACCAAATTATGCCCACTTCACTAGGAAGAATCTGGGAATCTCCCGGACATTCCGGGAGAGTTGGCAAGTATGATATATACAGTTTAAGCACTGATGACAATTACCTCCCAACGTGTAAATTGTTGAAGTTGACATGGTCACACCATGCTGAATGCATGACTGTGTCACATTGGGGAGTGCTTAACACTTCTGAATCATTAAGCCACCCCTAACCACCACCCTTGGTATGTGCAAGCAGGACAATTTACCTCTGTACCTTCATACCTCCCAACAGCCTTGAAAGTCAAGAGAAAGGTTCTGATTGGAAGGATAGCCTCCTAGAATCAGGACAGTGGAGAGGCATAATGCCAGCAGATGCATAACAGGCAGAGATTTTTGGAATGGGCACACTCTGCTCACTTTTTATAGTACTCCATTGTATTGTTTTTATGGTTTTCTTTTCTATATCAATTATTTTAATATTACAAAATGTAAATCAGGTTTAGGCTGAATTATTTCCATGAATTGTTTCTACAAGTGGGATGCAATGGTTGTAATCATGTGACCGTGGAGAGCCAAGTTGGCAGTAAGGGAAGAAATTAATAAAAAAAATATAAATCTGAGCCTGTATTAGCAATAGTAACCTAAACCATCTGAAACATGACTAGTTCTGCCATAATCAAGTGATGACATTAGATGTCATAAGAAACGACCCTGAAAGAAAGCTGATCATAGGGACATGTTTTGAGTTTTGAGGGAACTCCACAGATAGTGGGAGTGGACGGAAATATGTGCCAGACAGAGATATACTAAAAGAGCATTTAGAAAGGTAAGAGGTGGATCAGGGGAGCACAGTGCTTCAAAGGCCAATGGAGTGATGGGTGTTCAGGAGAAAGGGGTTGTTGACTATACTGTAAGCAGCAGACAGGTCAAGGAGGATGAGTATGGAGAAACTACCAGTCAACTTAGCTGTGGTCAGATTGTTGGTCACTTTAGTGAGGCTAGTTTCAATGGAGTGCAAATGTGGAAGTCTGATTGGGGGTCAAGAAGGGAGTGAGAGGATATAAAGCCTCTCAAGTATTTTGGAAGCAAATGGGAGCAGAGAAAGAGTGCAGTAGTTGGAGAGAAAGGTAGGATTGAGAGATGACTTCTTGAGGATAAGACAGATTGCAGAAGATGGAAGGAAAAGTGCCAAATCAGAAGGAAAAGGTTGAAGAAGTCAGCTATATTTGCGTATGCATTGGTGGGGAGCTGGGAGAGAGGGGCAGGATGAGGAGGAATATGCAGAGAGGAGTATGTAACAGGACAGAGGAGGAGAGTCAAGTTTCAGTTATGGCAAGAAGGTCAAGAAAATTAGAGAAGAATAGGCTTTGAATGGATGAAAGTTGGTCGCAGACAGATCTAATGTTCCAGAGTTTGCAGGAAAAGGGGTGAAAGGGAAGCAAAGAGAGATGTGAATCAGGTTGAAAAAGTTGGAAGAATGTAGTGGGTGGGAAATCTTGGGGTGGAGCGTGAGTGAATAATGGGGGTTTGATTTTTTTTGACCAGAGTTGATGGAGATGTCACCAGCACCCAGGAGGAGGAGGTGGTTGTGAAAGAGGACCAGAAAGGAGCCATTATTGGTTGAACATTTTGATGCTGCTACAAACAGGTAAGAACAATGTCAACAAGTTATTCTAAGAAGTTGACTATTAAAAAGGCACTGATGATAGCTTATAGTAAAATTGTAACTGATCAAGAACTTGATTGTAGCTTGATAAAGAGCACCAAATTCAAAATGTTTTTTTTGCTACCATTTGTCTACTTGGCATTCTGTGGTATACAGACTTCTCAATGGTTGTTTCATTCAAAGCATTGTGCTGCCTGCGTTGTTCAGTCTGGCTGGTATGCAACCACCACTGAAATCGTAAGTGCCTTAGTCTACAGTCATGGAAAAAAGTTTGAGAATGACACAAGTATTGGGTTTCACACAGTTTGCTGCTTCAGTGTTATTAGACCTTTTT
Organism: Mixophyes fleayi; assembly: GCF_038048845.1. Taxonomy (NCBI): domain Eukaryota; kingdom Metazoa; phylum Chordata; class Amphibia; order Anura; family Limnodynastidae; genus Mixophyes; species Mixophyes fleayi. The sequence goes on from NC_134402.1 coordinate 58,268,779, forward strand.
GTCAGATGTTGCTATGGTATACTGACGAAAAATTACAAGTATTTCATAAGTGTCAAAGGCTTTTATTGACAATTACATTAAGTTTTTGCAAAGAGTCAATATTTGCATTGTTGACCCTTCTTTCTTTTTTCTTTTCGGTCACCTTACTATAAGGCAAAAGTGATAACCAAGTGGCTCGGGGATCGTAACATCGAAATATTGGGTCCATGGCCAGGAAACTCTGCAGACCTTAACTCCATCGAGAACTTGTGGTCAATCCTCAAGATGCGGGTGGATAAACAAAAACACACAAATTCTGACAAACTCCAAGCATTGATTAGGCAAGAATAGGCGGCCATCAGTCAGTATGTGACCCAGAAGTTGATTGACAACATGCCAGGGCGAATTGCAAAGGTCTTCAAAAAGAAGGGTCAACACTGCAAATATTGACTCTTTGTATAAGCTTAATGTAATTGTCAATAAAAGCCTTTAGCACTTAAACCAATACTTGTGTCATTCTCAAAACTTTAGACCATGACTGTACATCCGTATGATGATTTTCATGTATCCCTGACTTCCATCTGCTTATGCCTGGAGAGGAGGAACGGCGGAGAGAAGTGACAAGCAAGCAAGTACGGTAAGGGTGTGTTAATGTAATTTTAATTCAATGAGAAGTGATATCATCAGCTGACGCGTTTCACCCTGCTCATGGAAAGTGTGCACTAGCATGATGAAAGGCTTCAGTGATGATATTGTGATGATATTGCCACAAAACGTGAGTGAGCACTACTATAGATGATTTCTATTTTACAAGCCTGAGGTTTTAACCTGTAGAAGACCATAGTTTGCAGTGGCCACCATCAGGTGGCACAGCTATTGATATGATAGAGGAAAATGAAAAACTTCACTGTTTATTACCGACATCTAAAACTTATTGTGGAACTCTCTATAGAACGCTACATCCAAGGACTTGATACTCCTAATTTCAAGCAGAAAAGTATTCAATTCAGTTCCTTAACACAGAGAGTTACCCTGCTTCAATATTTAAATAATGCCATCCAAAGTTTTTTTTTCCAGATTTTTCTTTTTCCATAATTCACATTTTTAGGATGTTATTAATGTCTACTGTACATAAAATGCTGGTGTTTGCAAACACATGTTCTAGCATGTTATTGCATACGCGACTATCATCACAATCATTTGGCACTTACACCAGACCTGTAGCTGATGCAAGTGATACGACAGAAAAACACATACCTTAGAGATGCTTAAAGTTTGCATTTGATGCGGCTGCATGCACTCGAGCTTGGCACACCCCTTACTGTACATCGACTGCATCCATTCCGTTCCCCCTTCCACCCATTAAATCGTAGGCTGTCGTAAGAGTTCTTTGCGCCCGAAGATAAATTGGATGTTGCTGCATTCACTGACGGATAGTCTGGTTCTGGCCATGCGCAGTGCAATTTCATGCAAAATACGGCACATAACGGTATTTACGTTCCTTAATGTGTCAGGCCCAAACTATACATTTATTGTTTGTACAGTGGCAAAATGTGTGGTCTTTTATTTATTTGTTTTTATTAATGTTTATGGTATATTTTATACTGCTGAATTTTAATGAATTTGTTTCCGAGATTTGGTGCGAAATTGTCAAATTAAAACTTTTATTTGGTATGTAAACACGTGTTATTTATTTCTGTTTAACCTCTCGAGATTCTGTAATGCATTTTCTATGGGAAAAGATGTTTCTAATAAAAAGTAAAAAAAAAAAAAAAGATTTTTTTTTTTATTTGAGCCAAGTTTATTTGTTGAAATTTTCTGCCATTAATTGAACATTCACATATACATATATAATAATTTTTGAGGGCATATGCCTTTATTATGTAAACCTGTAGTAACAAATAGATTAATATCCTTTTATATGTTTTGTTAAGTTTCCAGTTTTTAAGGACTAAGCAACGACCTGGTGAACAGCAGCAGAGGGTCACTACTACAGTGTCGCCTTCTATATAATGCTAGTCTTTTAATTTATTTAGTACTTTCTAGGATATGAGCCACTGATTTTTGTTTGTAATACTTCTTGACAAAACTGTCTTACAGCTGACGTTCTTCTGCTGCTGAAAAGTGTTCGCTGAGCCCTGCTGGGCTGCTGCTCACAGAGAAGAATAGCTTCAAAGACAAATGGTCAAAACCGTTAAACTGAGTGTAAGAAGGCTGATGAGGAGGCGGGTGGAGGAGTATTTACACCTCATTACCTGGCATGTTGAGGATTGTCCATGTTAGGCCAACACTACACACATGCTCCCATGGCAGACACGAGGCTTCCTGTCTAGTGCTACAAGTTAATATTTCTATAGATACGGTGCAAAATATCTGTCTCAGGCATCTGCTGATGATTTTGGTTTTTTTTTTTAGACCATATGTATTTTTAATGTAAATTCTTTTTCAGGCTTCAGCAATAATTTTTTTCCCCCCACTCAACTAATGAGGACTCAAGGATTTCATTTAGCCTCATTGATTGAACGCCGCTTGCTGTTAGAATGTTAATCTGTCTAAACTCATTCAACTCAACTTGGCCAGCAAGTTAATTATCAAAGTTTGGATTTCAAAGCAAAGCCGTGTGATGTAGTCACAACAAATAAGGCAACGCTGCACAGGTCCTGCAGCTAACACACTGCAATCACATAAAAAGTAGATTTTATGCAATATGAACTGTATGTATATCTACTTATGTATTCTAGATTTAAGTACATATACATATGTATATAAATACATATTTACTTAGCACATTAAAGAAAAAAATATACACACACAATGCCACATATAAAGTATGCAACATAAATTGTTTCAATAGCAACATATATATCATAGGCACAGAAAACTGAGTTGCATAGTTTGGGACTGTGCCTTTGTCTTTTGTGTACCTAATTCCCACATAGCTATTCACCCAACAGCTCCCATCAGAAGGTACAGAAAATTTTGTCCCTGCAGATTGCACCATTTTGGTCCACAAACCCATGCATTCCATGTTGCATTAGTCGTACTTGCTCAAATTTTGGGTGCGTCACATCACATTTGCTCTGTTCTTTCGTAGTTGGTACATTACCCTTATAGTCTAATATGCATCAAATATTCTATATAAGGACATATCACAATGATGGTATGTTTTTACCATTGTAAACATGGAGGGGGGCAGGGGTTTAGGGTAGAGAGGAAAAGATGGTAAGCACATGGTTGTGGGGGGGGGAGAAGAGGGATTAGATGAGGGGTAGAGGGGAATAAGTTCACGCAAGGAAAATATAGAAATGATCTAGATTGAAAGTCCAGTCACAGGTTCGGTACCGGTTAGAATTGGAGAAGAGGTTGATTATGATAGGAAGGCCACGGGGACCAAATTTTATAGAAAGATACGGAGGAGCCCCTCAAGATGCTGGTAATATGCTCCATCTGGTAGGTGTGCCAAACCCGACCGCAGACCATTTGAAGTGTCAGAGGCATGGGGTTCTTCCAGGAGGCAGCAATCTGCCAGGTCGCCGCGCTGACAATATGTCTGAAAAGTTTATGAGCGCGAGATGGGAGGTCTGGGACAGGCAGGTTCAAAAGCACGTATTTGGGTGCCCATTAAGTAAGTTTATTTTAACCATCACTCAGAACATAATTTTATATTTCTGACAGTAATTTACATATCTCACAACTGTACCAAATTAGGCTAAATGGACCCTATTGTAAGGGACGGTTCCAGTGTCCTGACAGTCAGGCCTTCTGTCCTGTTGGGAAATCAACTAATGTGAATAGATCATAGCAAGGGATAAATAGGATTATAGAAGATAGACAGTTTTCTCCTTAAGAGGGGTGTTGCTCAGGGATGGGAGGGAGTGCATGGACTCTAAAGTTTGTGTGCTTAAAGACCCTGTTTAATTGGTGTAAATAGCACTAATGTACCATAATCCATAGCAACAAATGGGCAATCTGCTATCATTGGGATATGTGCACACAGGTACATTTAATCAGCCTGTGTTCTGCTCTCTTAGCTACCTTTGAATGAGTTGAACAGGAAGCACGGGTTGACCCAGAACTTGCCTGCTAAGAGCTGCAATACTGCTAAGAGCTTATTCAGAGTTCAGAGATGGGAGTTCTTAGCAAGCAAGTCCTTTGTCATCCACTATGTTTTTCTGTCATGACCTGAATCAGTAACAGAAAAAGTGAATGCTAGGTAAGCCCACATGAATCAAAGTCACCAATAAAGAGGGTAATATAGGGTGTTGTAGGGGTGTATAATGGTGTGTACATTAGTCCCAGTATATTCCGGATGCTAGGGATTTCTGGCACTTGTGGTTCACAAAGTGTTAGCATGCATTGGCAGCCATGGGTATGCTGTCACTTGTAGTACTGGCTATTTTCAAATACATTTTCTCAAGCAGAATTAAATTATGACATTAGTAATTGTGAAATATTAGCTGCTGAGTGGGTGTTTGCAGAATGGAGATTGGTTAGGGGCTTGCCATTCTATTTCAGGGTATGCTGATCATAAAAACTTACAGTATATAGACTATGCTATGTGTCCTAGACAGGCGCGATAGACAATCTTCTAATCCGGGTTTAATTGCACTATAACTTACAGACCTGTTTCTAAGAATCTGTAAGTGTATAGTTTCCCTCCTGATCATTTTGAGGTTCTTGGCGTTCCTATTATTCCTCTCACTCAGTTTCAGGCAGCTCTATCATAGACTTAGCTAGCCAGTTACTACTGGCCCAAAAGCAGGCCCCCCAGGACGCTTCACTAAATCTCCTTTTTTTTCCTGTACCTCTATGTGAGCCACTTTGTCCTAGGACCATCAAGTTATCGAGACACCCCGGAACCTTCAAATCCACCAGGTAATTATCGTGAGTATGGTGGCCTACAATATTGATGGACATAAGGGATTTTGTGAAGTCTGTGCCTGAATAGAAATCCCAGAACCCTTACTTATGGCTTTCACTGTTGTAGACCTTGGTCCCATTTGTCAATTGAGTTTATCATTGAGTTACCTCCATTGGGTGGTAGTTGACAGGCTTAGCAAAATGTCCCACTTGGTGCTTCTTGTTGGTAAACTACATGGCATCCCAGATAACATTGTTACCGGCAGGGGTTTGTAATCCATCTCCAGGTTTTGGAAAACCTTTAGTAATATATTAGGTATTGATCTCTCCTTTTCCTCAGCATATCACAGCCAAATCAAAAGAGTCAATCAGGTTTTAGAGCTGTCCTGAAGATGTTACTAAGGTTTGTCATGAATGGGCAGCATTTCTGTCCTAGGCCAAATTCACATATAATGATTCTTCCAATGTTTCAGCGGGCACCTCTGTGCTTTTCACTTTTTTTTTTACAGGTTCTTTTTCAGCATCTTCTCATTCCGATATTCACTGGGTCAGGCAATCAATTTCACGATTGAAGATTATATGAAAGAGTGTACAATCACCATTGCTCCATGCTGCCTCCTTCATTTCTCTGACCTCTACTGTAGGAGATGTAGATTTAAAATGAGCATCAGGGTCTGGCTTTCAACAAGAAAAACCAATCAAATTACACCAGCCATTACATAAATTTAGTCCCAGATACATTGGATGTTATAGAACCATAAATATAATAAATCTGCTTTCTTTCCAGTTGGACTTACCCATTTCTATGATGATCCCCAGAATATTTCATTGCTTGTTGCTCAGTTAAGTGCTCCAGTCTAGATTTTTGTAAGAGAATGTCGTCCAAACTTTGACCAGCCATGGTCAACTGGAATATGTCATCAAAAAGAATCTGGACTACAAGAGGTCTCGCGGCCATCTTTATTATCTGATTCACTGGAAAGACTATAGCCCTGAAGAAAGGTCTTGGATCCCTTACAGGAACCTTCATGAGGATAGATTGAAAGAGACGCTTCATAGACTTTCATTCACCCCTTTTAGTCCATATCATTGACCCTCCTCACAGGGGTGTACTGTTAGAAGCAGAGGGCGTGAGTGCGCTCCACTGTAAACCAGACCCCGGCCTGTCACATTCAGCCCTGTTGTCACTATGAGTAGACAGATCACTGCCTCCCACAAGAACAGTACACTAATCTCCTGATATACTCTGTGCTCTAGCTTTTTGCAAACTCTTATTCTGGGGCTTCTTGTTTGCCTCCACTCCTCTTCTACCATAATGACACTGTCCCAGTCATATCAAGCACTGTCTACACTAACACTCACACGAGTAGACAGGACACTGCCTCTCGCAATATCAAAATACTCCTCCCCTGAAATATCCTGTGTTACTGTGAACTTCAAACCCGGGGTCCTCCACGAGCATGAGAGGAAATAGAGGGAAATAGTGCAAGTCGTCAACTATTACCTGCCCAATAAAATCCTTCTCTCTACATTATTGTCCACCATAACAGAGTCCCAAGTGGACAGACTGATACTTTAATGCTCCTCTACAGTCAGTTTCAAACAGTCTTTAGGGCATTCCCATCTCTCACAATCTGTTTTAAGGTCTTTTAAACGGTTTCATCGGCTACAGATTATTGGAGAACTCTATATGTCATGGCTAAGAATGTTTCTTATTATTCCTACTCAGATCAAGGATATAACCATATAGAATATATAGAGGCTTAATGAAGAATTAATAAAACATCAAGGTAAAGCTCCTCGACTAGTCCAACTCCTAGATAAACACTTTGCAGATAATAAGACACCTGTTATCTCCCATTCCACATCATAGGAAGCTCAGAAATGTGTATTAAGAAGTACACATCAAATATGGTGCAAAAAGTCTTTGGGTTCTAGTTGATTTGACTATGCAAATGACTTTGACTTATGATCTCACCCTGCACTAAGAATTGTACGTCCAGGCTGAAGCATAAGTATTGAACGATAGAGATTTTCATGATATAAAATGATTCACTCCTTTCTTGGTCCCAGAAGGGCCCGGGGGAAGATTCTGCTGAGTTTCACCGGGTTCCAAAAGATCCTGTCACTTTAACTCCATTTTGTGCAGTTAAAGTGACTCCATTAGCTAACATGCTCAATGTGCATGTCTGGTGGCTACGAATATAGTACTGTCCAGTTGGAGCAAGGCTTGAAAAGTGACTCAGATAGAGCGCAGAGCTTAAATTAAAAATTTTGCTTCAATCAGCTAACTTGACCTCTTGTTCTGCTAACATATTACCGGGGATCAAACTGTAATAAAAAAAATTCAAGTAGGCAAAGTCTGAAATAATAATCGAGGGTTCAATAACTACAAAATATCAAAGGCAAAAGAAGAAAGATGATCTAATACAAGAAACATACAAACAAAAAAAACATAGTAACTTTATTTAAAAAAATCACTCAAAGCTTATTGTTATAAATGTTATTAAGATTAATGCCTTGCCTAAACCGTTCTACTGAATGTAATCTTTGCATTTGTTGTTACCAAAATCTTATTTTAAGCAAATACTTCCAGTGTTTCTTGATTTTGTTTTGGGAGAGAAGAGATCAAGGATAAATACAGTGTATTAGCCTTAATAAAAACTAATAGTAGTCCTGCAGCTTAAGGATATTGATCTATATTATAGGTCTTAGTTAATATTTTGTTTAATAGAGTGGAAACATCACACCACGAAAAGTGGACACAGAATGAGGAATATATTATTGGAAGTACATTGAGTAACTTAAAATGGACTTATTTTAATCTTTCCTAACATAAAAAATTACCACTTAAGAAACAATTCCGAATGTCCACTTAGCCTTGAACTTAAGGCCTTCAGGAATTGTGGTTCAATGGAAGATTTGCGAGTATCAAGTGTTTTAGCCTATGAGATACTGTCCTTTTTTGGTCTCCGGTCTAAATATACGTTTCCATCAAGAACTTTTTAGTAGATTCCTCACATTTTCCTCTACAGATAGATGCATTGTCGGTGGAAAGGATTCACATTGCTACCCACAGTAATTCTCCGGTAATTCACTTTTTGTTTTAAATGGACACAAGTGGCATTTACAATTAATATAAAACCAGTAACAAATACAAATAGAAAGACAAGGGGCACATTCTGTGAAAAAGAACATATAAGTAGCATGTAAACCAACAATGAGGAAGTAAAAAGCATATGGGGAAAAGGGTGAGGAGGGGTTGTCACGGGATTAGAGGTAGTTGTATAGTAGGTAAGGGAAGAAAGAGGGTTGAAAGAGAAATTCTATAATCATGAAGTTACACTATAAAGTATTGACTACGTGTTATACTGTACCTGTAACTCTGAATATGAATGAGTCATCTATTTCTCCCTTGTGTTAGTGGTTTTTACAGGACAGAGGAGCTTTGAGGAACCAATATATTATATTCAACAAAACTGGTGTTCCTTAAAAAAGATATACCTCAGAGTTCTATCTTCTATTGCTAACCCCTATTCCTAGCTCAGTTATTACAATTTTTAGTTAAACATATGTTCACAGCAGCTAAATTACTTCTTCCAGGTCTATTGAAGTCCAAATTATCACGTACTTTTCTTGCTACAATCAACTAACAAAGATACCCTAATTGTATTAATTTTATTTTAATGTTAGAAACTCTTAAGGGCACTTTTGTTATCTTAAAACAAACAATGGTGCCTGGTGTTTTCATGTAAAAATACTGTCAGCTAACTGATCATATTATTGTCTCTTGAGTTTTAGTAACATCTACTTTAGGAGGTCCATTTACTAAACTGCGGGTTTGAAAAAGTGGAGATGTTGCCTATAGCAACCAATCAGATTCTAGTTATTTATTTATTTAGTACATTCTACAAAATGAGAGCTAGGATCTGATTGGTTGCTGTAGGCAACACCTCCCCTTTTTCAAGTCTGTAGTTTAGTAATTATAGCCCTAAAAGTCTTGTTTTTCCCCCTCCTTCTTTTTCCTTTTATCTTCTATCCCTCCTCATGTACTTGTCCAAAAATTAATCAGTTTGATATGTTTTAAAAAGCTTTTGTTTACATCTTATTAATATCTACAAAACCCCATGGTTTGTATTTGTCCATTATATTACTATATTTGCCACATTTTATCATGGCTTTAGATTAATAAAATAGTTTATAATAAAAGACTACATCCATGTTCAAGGACTCTTACTTTGCATGTTGGAGTGTCTACAATAGGATCTTGGTACAGCACAAAGATAACTGGAGCTAGTATTACAGGTATATTCAATCACATTTGTACACGTCTACAGACTAAGCTGGTCTTTGCAAGGAGTGGCTTCATGTGAAGCCAGCCGGTTTTGTTTTTTCTTTCTTAAATCATCACCTTTTCTAAATAAACAGGGAACTCGTGACGGGCTGTAGTTGGCAGTGAACAGCAATTTGTGAACATGGCCTAGTAAATAAACCAATGTTTACCCTCTGAGTGTCCTCTAGATGTCTTTAAACAGTTTTGCAATGTTCCAGTAAAAAAGAAACAAAAGTAACATATATGTCTTTGGCACTGTAAAATATACAAGATTCGGAAATTGTTATTAAAGAAGATGTGTGTCATCTGACTGTAATATGTCCCAGTTTTCCTGCCACAATCCCTTTTTGCCACTTAAAATTAGAATTCTTATTTTGCAAGAAACTATTTTCACCACGTGTTTTATAAACAGATGGTGAACTAGCTTTATATAAGTGCTTTTAACATTTGTGCTGTATTTGCTGAGAGCAAACAAGATTCAATAAGTATGTCTATAATGTGATCAATTCAATTTTTAGAGATAAGTGGAGTTTTTTGCTCATGCCAAAATAGCACTTTTAACACATGTCCAAATTATCCCTCCAATTCAAAGGAAGTGCCTGCTTGCCGGACATTGTGCATAATAGGGCTCATGAAGAGATGGATGCTAGTGCTTTTGTAAGCAAAATATGCATTTTTTACTGTGCATCCACACAAAAAACGCATAAGTGCAAGTAAACTCAGGAGCATCTTACACTTACTACCCTATACACTTTGGGAGGTGGAATGGGGAGGGAAATGGCGGGCGAACTAAGGCTACAGAAAGCATTAAGAAAATCTCCCTATATCAATGTAGCTCATTGTGGCCCATGTTGGGTATTACAACTACTGGGTGGGGTATGGCATATTGGTGTCGAGAACCCCGACAAGATTTACCCCGACACGATTATCGCTGTTCTTAAGGGGATAATGTAAGTATGCAGCCATGTACAACGTAGAAGCCTTTGTAAACTACATTGTACATGGGTCCATACTTACATTACCCCCTTAAGAACATCGATAATCGCGTCGTCATGGTCAATGACGTCATCTAGTGCATCCGCCTTCTTACTTCATCGTCGTTGGCTGAAGTCGGTGTGAAGAGGAGTCGTCATCAGTGAAGGTCGGGAAGCAGCCCTTCGGAATCCTGATGTCGGGGTAAGTCTTGTTGGAGTAGTCAGCATCGATATGCTGACTACCACCGCAACTACTAGCCAGTACAGAACAGCTTCCCACGTTCTCTACAATCAGAGCTAAGCCCTGTCATTTGCTGTTTCGGCTCAGCGTGGATCACTTCGAGCATGTGTTTTTGTGTCTTTATCTCAATGGATTGATGCTGGAAGAAAGAAGAGGACCCCGTAATGGATTAGGTGAACAAGAAATGGGTAAGAGGGAATATGTTGGGGTGTCTTTTTTTTTTTAATAAAGGACTTTGTCACAGTGTGTGTGTGTGTGTGTGTGTATTTCAGTATATTTGTCATACAGGACCCAGTGGGCCCTGTTCCCCAAGGCATGGTGACGCTGGTAGTTCACAGGCACCATCAGCTCTGGCAGCCATGGGAATGCTGATATTTGTAGTTCACAAGCACCAAGCAGATTAGTGCCCTAGTGTTCTCTGTGACGGGGATGATAATTTTTGCACACCTTCCCCTTTCCATAGAGGTACAGTTCATGCACTGACCAGTCTGGAGCTTGTGTCCACTAGGCCAGGAGGACACATCACTCATGGTTAACATGTTATAATGGAAACAATTCCAGACTGTAGCGCTAGGGGTGGTTGAGGATTCTTTTATACAGATCACATCCAAACAGCTTGGTCTGGGGAAATGATTTTAGTGAGTTTCTTTTTAAATATAAAATATACCTTAATTATGGATTAAAGTGGGATACAAATAAATTTCATCATCATCAACATTTATTTATATAGCGTCAGCAGATTCCGTAGCGCTTTATAATTGGGAACAAACAGTGATAAAATAATACTGGGTAATACATACATACGTAGAGGTAAGAAGGCCCTGTTCACAAGCTTACAATCTATGGGACAATGATTTGATACACAAGGGTAAGTGTTACATCATATTGAATAATTGTCCAGCTAGAATGCAAAGGTTACAAAGTATTTAGTGGGCTGTATGCTCAGTCACACAGCAATGTTGGTCAGAGGGTTGTTGTCTTGTGTTAGCTGTGTAGAAGGTAATAAAAGGGCACCCTAGGGAGATTAAGAGGGTGGTATAGGAATATTGTAAGCTTGTCTGAAGAGGTGGGTTTTCAGAGAACACTTGAAGGTTTGAAAACTAGAGGATAGTCTTGTGGTGTGAGGGAGTGAATTCCATAAAGTGGGTGCAGCCCAAAAAAAGTCCTGTAACCGACAATGGGAGGAAGTGATGAGAGTAGAAGAGAGATGCAGATCTTGTGCAGAACGGAGGTGTCGAATTGTGAGATATTTTGCGATAAGTGAGGAGATGTATGTTGGTGTCATTTTGTTGATGGCCTTGTAAGTTAGTAGAATAATTTTATATTGGATTTGTTGAAAAACAGGCAGCCAATGTAGAGAGTGACAGAGTGACTCAGCAGATGTAAAACGATTTTCAAGGAAAATCAATCTAGCCGCTGTGTGCAAAATAGATTGATGGGGATCTAGTCTGATTTTGGGCAGACCGGTAAGGAGGGAATTACAATAGTTGATGCGGGAGATGATGAGTGCATGAATGAAAGTTTTTGCAGCGTCTTGTGTGAGTTATGTAGGTATTCTGGAAATGTTTTTTAGATACATGCAGCATGATGTAAATATAGAGTTGATGTGGGGAACAAAGGATAGTTGCGAGTCAAGAATTACACCTAGGCAGCGAGCTTGCGGGGTGGGATTTATGGTCATGTTGTCCACAGAAATAGAAATGTCAGGCAGGAAGCTTCTATTGTTGGGTGGGAATATTATTAATTCTGGTTTTGAAATATTTATGCTTGAATCCTACTCTCCCTGAATATTTTCGCCAGCCAAAGATTGTTGTGAGCAGATTCAAGTAATAACAATTCATTGGACGCGACCTAAATTAACACATGCAATAAGCTGTAGGTCTTTTCTCATCGACCCTATAGTTTGCATAGGGAAGTAAAATGGGAGGGGAAAGTCCTCTTTTCTTCCTCCTCAAGAGAGTGAGAGTTAAAGAATTGGGGGAGAAGATAAAAACTCCTCACTTTTTTGCATGTGATGATGCTGTAGGAAAATAGGGAATGAAACAGCCTGTTATATGTCTAAGTAGATGAAAACATTATGGGCCTGATTCATTAAAGAAAGTAAAGCAAAAATAAAAAGACTGACTTTAAACCTTGGCAAAAACCATGTTACAATGCAAGGGGTGCAAATGAGTTTATTATTTTGCTCATAAAGGAAATACTGGCTGTTTTTTCTTGTAGCACACAAATACTTGATAGCTTTATTTTTACACTGACATTTAAAGTTGATCTAGGACATGCCTTATAAATCTGCCATCACATTTTAAATTTACCTCCCCCTGCAATGCAACATGGTTTTGCCAAGATCCAAAGTAACTCATTGTTTTTGCTTTCCTTTCCTTAATGAATCAGGCCCTATATATATATAATCAGGGACAGTGCCACTACTAATTATGTGCAGCTTGCAGTGCAATCATGACCTTGGTATATGTTTAGTGTGTTTAGAATCACTTTATATTGTTTATCGTTGTGTTTTATTGACCACTATTTTTACATGTGTTTAAGCTGCAAACATTACCTGGTGAAGCACCACAGCATAATGCAAAATGGGTGGATGTAATACCATTCAAGGGTTTATAGGAAATAAGGGACACAATTGTTGAAAGATAGTATCAAGGCTGAAAGGGTTCAGGCCGGCCTAAACTAATACACTTCCACGCCAGGCTAAAGGTAAAATAGACTTGTCCTTAATTTAAAAATCCATCATCCTTCACCTCCCACCAATGTTTATGTTTCCATGTTGTCTAAACTCAGCTCCAATTGGCTTTTTAAATGGGTCACAGCAATCTTTGTCACTCCTTTAATTTCAATAAAATCAGAACTATATAGCAGAATGGAGATGTAAAGTGTGATACCGAGGGTGAAGGGGTGAAAGCGGAGGAGGGTGGCTGTCACACATGCACCAGTCGCTGTCCTTGTTTCAACTACTCGCTTATCCTCAAGTGCCCACCTAAGGGAATACATCAAGATTAAGACCTTACTACATTTTTCATTCATGTTTTCTTTTTAACTTTAGAGAACAACAATTCTCTTATATGTTAAAATGAATTGCAATTTATATCTCTCCCTGTCACAATTTTGCATCATCAAAAATCTTGCACCCCCTTCCCCTCCAAAAGCCTTGCACCCTAGGCTGCAGACTAGTCAACCTATTGGATAATCAGGCCCTGGATAGTCAAGGTTATTTACTAAGAATGCATTTAAGTGAAATATTGTACTAAAACATAACAACCAATTATCACCTTTGTGAATGGGTATATGAAACTCGTGACCGTTATTTCAACCTTTAGTAAAATATTACAATCAATTCTATAGAACTATTTCATTAATAATACAAAAATGACAAGATAATATAATGATGCCAAAATGTCGAAAACTATTGCCTTGCAATGGTCGCAAGGTCACTGTGCTGAGATGTAACATTGCGGATTTCTCCCCACAGAGAAATCCGCAATGTTGGGGTACCGTAGTACCTGAAAATGTACACAGCCAAGATGTTCCGCTATTTGAATCCCACCCCAGGAGTCTTTCATGAGTGGGAGCATCTGTGTGTGAATCTCATGTCAGTCAGCTACAGAGCATTGAAATTGTATTAAAATATAGTCAATTAAGAAAACTTCCTTTCATTGTGCAGGACGGCGTGTGCAGTCTAATGGCAGACATGCAAACCCTTTTGTCAATAATGAGGATCCACAGGAAGCTGGTATGCAGATGGGCTGTTGTAGAACAGTAAGGATTTTGGATATCACTTTACATTGATGGTACTCAATGTAAAGTTTTAGTGCACTAGAGTGATCTTCAGACCATTGCCACTTTAGTAGAGACAACCTTTCAGGCACATTATATTTATAGCTTGCCCAACAGTTTTTTTTAGTTTTGTACCTAATCTTTGGAATGGATTAACTTTGTGTTTTGGTTTTGGTTTTGGCAAAACCACTCTTGCATGTTTTGGTTTTGGATCCCTATTTTTTTTCTAAAATCCCTATTTTTGTTTTGGTAAAATCACATGGTTTTGCTTTTTGTTCCCCCTACATTATTACTAACCTCAATAACAGTAATTTCAAGTCATTTGCAGTCAATTTTTAGCACCTCACAGGTCACAATATTATTTTCATACACTTTCAAACAAAGACTGCAGCAGTCCTTGCCAGTGATAAGAAGAAGGCTATTGTCATGTCTGGGCATACGACCAAACAATCCACCCCTTATGTGTGGAATTATTTTTACACAAATACTGAGAACAGTTGTCTAACCATTTGTAGCATTGTAAATCCACAGTCAGTAGAGGTAGGGACCTTAGTCATCTAGGAACCTCATCCATGTTACGCCATTCAAAGCAAATTCATGGAAAGCTTTTGTGAAAAACAGAAACTTATACTAAAAAATAACAACAAGCAGTCCAGCATCAGCTACCTTCCTTCTCTCAACTAGATTCCAGCACCTGTAATCTACACCTCCAACACTTTCATCATCGATATCTTCACAAGTGATCGGAGTTAGTCCTGCATCCAAGTTTCTAAGACGAGATGACTCCTTCCCTATCCAGGACTCCTCAGAAGAATCCTTGAGCGTTAGGCCCACTGCTGCCTTTCCTGCTGCTGGGGGTGGATCTTCAACCCAGAAGCAGGCCAAGAAGAAGACTACTAGTAGTTTACAACAATTGACTGTTAAACAATCCTTTGCAAGAGGAAGCAAGTAAGAAAGCTGTCACCCAGTCGCAAAGTGGATCACAGACGCCATGGGGACTAAGCTAGTATTAGATATGTGTCCAATATCCACTAGTAATGCAGCTGGTTTTAGACAGTTACTTGAGGTCTTCTATCCCTGTTACCAAATTCCATCACTACACCATTTTACTAGAAAAGCTATTCCTCTCCTCTACCAGAAGGATCGCAAAAATGTAATTATTGGGCTACAAAATCACATTCTACCCACTGTACACTTAACCACAGATATGGGGACAAGCGGAACTGGGCAAACTAAAGATTATATGATTGTGACAGCCCACTGGGTTGGTGATTTGCCTTCACCAACAGGAACACCAGCAGCATGTACCCAAGAATGTCACATTTTTCAGAGGCATGCTACTCTGTGTATCATCTGCTTCATTAAGAGGCATATTATTATTATTATTGTAGATTTTTTAAGGCACCACAGTGCTCCACAGTGCCATGCAGTAGGGAAGACAAGGACATACATAAAACAAGACAAATGTAAAACAAGGACATACAAGGCAGACAAAATGAATGGAGACATGAAAACAAAGGGTAGGGAGGATCCTGCTCATTAGACAGCTTACATTCTAAAGGGAAGAGGGCACAGCTGAAACAAGAGGAGTGAGTGTGACTCAGAGTGGAGATTGGGATAGTTGTGAGGGTGCAGTAGTGTGAATAGTGTTATCGAGGATAAGGTTGCCTCTAAAAAGAGATGGGTTTTCAAAGAGCATCTAAAGATTTGAAGTCTGTGGGAAAGTCTGATTGAACATGGTAGGGAATTCCATAAGTGGGGAGCAGCATGGGAGAAGCCTTGAAGGCGAGAGTGAGAGGTGGTTATCAGAGACGAGACAAGGTGCAGGTCAGAAGTAATACTGCTGACAACCTGTTTGAAAAACTAAGGAATGTCATTGCAACATGACTTATCCTGCTTGGACTCTCCTGAGGATATGTGATTTCTGATAACGCCACGCACAGCCTCGGACTGGCCTGCCGGCCAGACAGGCTATACACCGGTAGGCCCGGGCGCGATTAAGCCCCACCCCCTCCGACGTTGGGGCGGAGCTTGCAGGGAGCACCTAATTGATGGTCCTGGACGTCTGCGGCGGCAGTGTAACACACTACCGCGCAGGTGCAGAGAGCTGTCTGGACTCTCTGCACCTGCGCGGTAGTGTGTTTTACACTTCAGCATGGGAGGAGGAGTTGTTTGCCTGTCGTGGCCGCCCAGAGGAGCAGCATGCCGGAGTATCTCGCAGGTAAGACACTCATTGCCAGACATCCTGTTTGTTTGTTTTTTTTAAACACAAAACAGCAGAGAAGTCCCATATATAATGTGTGTGTGTGAATTGGGGACACTTGCGTGGCATACCATTGGGGCACTACTGTGTGGCATAATATTGGGGCACTACTGTGTGGCATAATATTGGGGCATTACTGTGTGGCATACCATTGGGGCACTACTGTGTGGCATACCATTGGGGCACTACTGTGTGGCATAATATTGGGGCATTACTGTGTGGCATAATATTGGGGCACTACTGTGTGGCATAATATTGGGGCATTACTGTGTGGCATAATATTGGGGCATTACTGTGTGGCATACCATTGGGGCACTACTGTGTGGCATAATATTGGGGCATTACTGTGTGGCATAATATTGGGGCACTACTGTGTGGCATAATATTGGGGCACTACTGTGTGACATAATATTGGGGCACTACTGTGTGGCATACCATTGGGGCACTACTGTGTGGCATAATATTGGGGCATTACTGTGTGGCAGAGTGTGGGGAGGAGGGCTATCTATTAAATGTGAATATTAATTATTCACGTGGGAAATGGATGTTTTAAACTTAAATGCTATTTATTGCTGGGGCTGTTTGGAGGGAGGGTAATAGGTTTATTTATCACAAGTGAGCACTATTACTTTAATGTTGAGGCTGGAGAGAGGCCTAATTATTAAATGTGGGTGCTGTTGATTTAATGGCAGGGATGGTTGGCGTTTCTAAATGTACCCATTATTTTTTCCAAATAGAGCCCTCAACATTCCAGGATCCAGACAAGCCACAACTAAAGAAACCAGCAGCCACAGGTGGTAAAAGTGACAACAACAGGTAGGACAGTCTGTCAAATGTTCTGAGTCTAGTGCAGGCTTGGCTAACCTGTGGTACTCCAGATGTTGTGAAACTACAAGTCCCAGCATACCCTTACAGCAATAAGCTGCCATATATTGGCAAAGCATGCTGGGGCTTGTAGTTTCACAACACCTGGAGTGTCACAGGTTAGCCAACCCTGATCTAGTGGGACAATCCTGAATTTTGGTGACTGTTCTGCCCAATCTAAGGGGCAGGTCAACACAGTGTATTCTTTATACACACACTGCATTTTTTATATACTACACTAAGGTGCTAGCTGTCCTTCGTGGATTGACCACTCCCCCTCTAGTGTCTGGTCCCGCCTCTATGATGACTGACCACACCCCCTCTGGTGGGCCTCTAGTGTTGCAGTCCCCCGGTGGGCCCCGTTATGCCCCAGTCCGACACTGGCCACGTACCAATATTGTTTGAGCATTATAGCGGGGGGAATTCCATCACATTCTCTGTTTTGCTCACACAATCAACTTGGTGGTAGAGAACTTTTTTAAAAATGACAATGACATGCAGGAGATGCTGTCTGTGTCCCGAAATATATAGGGTCATTTTTGGGATTCTGCAACAGCACATAGGAGAATGCAGCAGCTGAAAGAAGAATAGAATTTATGGGGAATGTACTTTAGTCCAGCGCAGTGGAGAATACTTGCCATGTTGTGCAAGGTGCTAAAACCACTCAAAGTAGTCACCTGTGAGAGTGCAGACGTTGTTAGCTTGAGTCAAGTGATTCCCCTAATTAGACTTTTTGAAGAGCAGCAAGATAAACTGAAGGAGGAAATGAAACAAAGCAATTCCGCTAATTATGTTGGACTAGATTAAGTACTTTATTCGCTTCGCCGGAATCCAAGAGTTATCAACATCTTGATCATTACATTTTGGCAACTGTGCTTGATCCTAGGTTTAAGAGCTATGTCTTCTCTTTCTTTACAACTAACCCAGATGCAATGAACTCCTGGTCAGCAAGCTCACAGCTCAAGTGGTACATGACACAATGACGTCTCCTCCTTCAGTTTCTCTGGAAATTGCTGCTAGGAAAAAACTTAGCTTTTCCAAGACACCCAGTGGTGATGCAGATGAGTCTGCACAACATTTTGACATTTGGTCTGGTCTAAAAGAATTGCCCAAAAAACGTGACAGCTCTTCCGTATAATGAACTATAAATTCCATGAGGAAAGCCATTACCGACAATTACATCAAAGTACACAGACTTCTGTGATGGTGGATTCCGGCGGGGATGAATTAGCATTGTTTAAATATGATGTACACACTGATGAAAGTGAATATGATGACAATGTAAATTGCAGGTGCTAAGATCTAGCTGAGAGAAGGGAGCTAGCTGATATGCTTGGTAATATTTTGGGTAGAATGGCATGTTGGCAATTTTATGTTTTTCTACAGTAAACTTTCACCTTTATTAGAGAGGCTTTTTCTTTAAAAAGGTACAAGCTTTTCATCTACATTTTTGTTTCCCAGACTTAAAACCACTATGCACTTGAACATAGGCTTTAGCACATGAGGTTGAGGGATTAGTATCATCATGACTGAGACTGGAGAGTATCTCTACTTTGGAATGAATACTAATTCAGATTCCTTCTTTATCTGGTCAACAGGACTTGTTACAAAAGTTTGCCCTAAATGTGAAGGGTTCTAGCAGACATGATCGTGCCAAAATATAAGCAAACTCTCTTTGCAGCACAAACTCTTAGGGCCTGAGTCATTAAGGCACGTATCTGCAGGGAGTAGTAAAACTCCACGCAAATAGGCTCTGCTTATACCTGTAGTCAACAAGGAACGGATCTCAAGATACATTCCTTGTTGACTACGGGTTATTTTCACACCCCTCTCTGCTCTACTTCACAGGACACTGCAGGATATGTACCTATCTGTCAGCTCCTGCAGCAGCCTGCAGGTCCAGCGGCATTACAGCCGGCTCAATAGAGTGTTAAAATAAATAATAATATTTTTTTAATAAAAACGTGCCCCCCCTCCCAACGTTATTAATCCTTGTGCTGCAAGCCTAGTGCTGGTAGGGGTAAAATTGGGGGGAATGCATGGGGTACCCCCGATTTTACTCAAACCACCACTAGGCAAGTCAGCACTATAGCAAGGGAACCCACAGTCTGGGATCCAGGGCCGGATTTACCACTATACAACCTAGACACTTGCCTAGGGCCCAGCGATCCCCAGGAGGCCCGGCGGGTGGTGGGGGCACCAACAAAGCAAAAAAATATTCAAAAACTCACAGAAGTGACGAGACCGGTCAGGACATTATTCGCTAACAGGAAACAAGGAGTAGCATGCGTTCCACCGCGGAACGCATGCTGTTTCCTGTTGAAAAGCAGAATTTTTGCTTTGCAGCACACGCTAAGGACCAGCCACCCTTCCTCTGGGACATCCAACATGAGGATCGGACATTTGGGCGCAGCAACACTGCATGTACTCTGGGCGTTTCACGTCCTCTCATCTTCCTATCCCTTGCTATTTTGTAACGTTTTCCCATACCCCTGGATATATACATTTAGAACCAACCAATTTATCAGTGGTTCAAGACAGTTCTATTTTGTTCTATTGTTTCTTTTTTCTTTCTTTTTTTTTTCCCAATTTCCATATATTTTGTGCCAACACATATTGTGCACCTTTGTGTTTATTATTTATTCTGATAGTGAATATTCATTTGTATCTTGGCATCTACAATTGATCTTGCTTTAATTTGTATCTTGGCATCCACATTTGTTTTCCTGTAGTGGGATTTTATAATAAGTAAAGCCTAATAGGTTTGCTATATACATATTGTACTCACTGTCTATTGGTGCTGGAAGGGGCACATGTGATATTGTGAAGGGGCAAAAGTGGCAATGAAGGGGCACTGTGTGATGATGGAGCGACAAATGTGACTACAGCTAGTTGTTGGTGCTAGGTACGCCCCCAACGATGCAAGCCACGCCCCAAATAATATGACAACACCTCTTTTGACGGCACGCCGTCAAAGGAGGTGTGGTCATATTATTTGGGGCGTATTATTTTGGGCTTTCCTTCTACTCAGCTATAGAGGTATATGGTATGCTTTAAAAACATAGTGCTATGGATTGTTTCATGGAGGGGGTCCCCAACCAATATCTTGCCTAGGGCCCCATGAGGTCCAAATCCAGCCCTGGTGGGATCCTCCTACCATAATGACAAACCAGCCACAGGCTGGTAGCACAAGGATTAATATCGAATACCGAACTTTATTTTTTGGGACGTTCCTTGCATGGGAACGCCCTTACTGTAAATTGCCTACCTTCATCTGCCCATTTCCCCACCCTGTTCACTCTCCTAAAACATAAGATAGAATAAGCTTTTTCTAACAAAAAAATCAGCCTGTTCTGTGCATGCGCAAAACGATGTTGCTGGGGATATGCTCAAAACAGGCAGATACGTGCCTTAATGACTCGTAGTGAGAAATAGTTCATTTTCAGCCCCAGCAAATAGCATTACACTGTTGAAGTACCACACATTGAATTATTTATTGAAAGGTGTGTTCTCTCTACAACTATGTATGATTTCACATTTCAGATTGCAAACAGAGGATGTTTGCTGTGTACCAGGAACTAGTGTCATGTGACGTGTCAGAATCCATCTCTCACAGTGTGTTATAATAAGTGGTTGAGATTCCTCCATAGTCTCGATTTCGCTTAAGTTTTAAGACAGTATAGTTTTGCTTGGAAGTTTTAAATAAATATGACTTGAGATTTCACATAAAGTTAGGTTTTTAATACAACATTTTACAACATGCTAATGATATCATCCTTTTGCTATAACTTTTAATCATGATTTAGCTTATGATGTACTGGAGTTAACATTACATCATACAGTGAAAATGATTTTAAAAACAATATATCTTTATGTACAATTTCCATTAATAACATTGGGTTAAAATTCTAGGCACTTAGTCAACCATTTCCATGAATATTTGTGCACTAGGTGGCACTATTCTATAGATGTCATTTAGATGATTTTTACAAGCGATCAATATTGTAACTTGGTTCCTTGGTGAGAAATGTAAACATGTAGATACACAATGTTCTCAGAATCATTTCTATAATTGAGTCAATATTTAAAGAAAATTAAACAGCTGTAATTAGGAATTAAGAATATACTCCCTTTCCAGAGGGATGCATGACTACAGGGTGGCAGCAATTGCTGTGATACATAACGTATATATTGTTTAGGGCTAATGTTTCACAAGTGCTTTATTTTATATCAATAAGGTTCAGGTCCTGTTATTCTATTTTTCTGCTTTTATCAGATCAAGGCCACAGGGTCATTTGCCACAAAACTTTAATGGTATTGTCTGATAGAGGGTAGGGTGTGTCACTCAGACAGCAACCTCTATTAGCTGGGAGTGGGGAGAGCGTGCTTTACTGTGAAAGAAAAGTGCCTGGAGTTCTCTTTTAACGCATTTTATTGACATCTTTACAAGCATTTTTTTTATGGTTTTTGTGAGGCTATTTGTCAACCTTGCTTTTACTGTGAAATGGTGTAATTACAATGACATAATGAATTACAACTGAAATTCTTCACAGAAAAAGTGGGCAAACACCTTGCTGCCGCATGAATAAAGGTCATCTGGCATACAAATTGAGTTAAACTGCGGGGCACTCTTTTCGTTCTTTGTAAGCTTATCACCTAACACTTCATAATCATCATCATCATCGTTTATTTATATAGCGCCACTAGTTCCGCAGCGCTGTACAGATCACATCAGTCCCTGCCCCATTGGAGCTTACAGTCTAAATTCCCTAACATACACACAGACTAAGGTCAATTTTGATAGCAGCCAATTCACCTACTAGTATGTTTTTGGAGTGTGGGAGGAAACCGGGGCACCCAGAGGAAACCCATGCAAACATGGGAGGAACATACAAACTCCACACAGATAAGGCCATGGTCGGAAATTAAACTCATGACCCCAGTGCTGTAAGGCAGAAGTGCTAACCACTAGGCCACCGTGCTGCCCACTTGAACTCAATGGGAAAGTTGAGTCCAAGTATGCTCCATAACATATTTATTATATATTATTGTTTACTTATTTAGAGCCACCATATTGCACATCTTGTACAGAGAATATTTATCATTCACATCAATCCCTGCGCCATTGAAGCTTACATTCCATATTCCCTATGCTAGCAGTCAAGTAACCTCGAAGTATGTATTTGGCTCGTGAGAGAGAACCAGAGCGCTTTGTTTTTTTGATAGAGGAGAGGACCACGTTATTTGGCAGGTTTGGTTCCCCTAGGGAAAGGTTGGGTACGGCATGGTGACAAAAAAAAAACAGCGTTCCCCCCTTCCCCCAGTTTAACTAGAGTGCTGCCAACCTAGGCTTGTTCTAGCAAAATTGGGGGTCAAAAAGCATGGGGACCTCCCAATTTTACTAGTATCAGCAACCTGTAGTAGTCACCAACACCCAGGTTCCTTCATCTGTAATCCATGATTGCCCATAAAATAATATAAAACATATGCACAGACTTCCTGCTTTCGAATAATAAAACCACCATGTCCATAAATAAAATAAAATGAAATAAAATACATGCACGGTCTTGCGGCTTTCAAACCCAAAATAATCCACATGATCCCAGCTAGGAAGAAACAGCTGTGGACTTCTGTATGTGCTGCTGTGAATGCGGTTGGCCTTATTAAACGATCCAATGAGAATTACTGCAAGTGCATATCAGATATAAAGAAAAGGGTCAAAAATGTCAGATGAGGGGAGAGCAGCTGCAGGGATGGAGGTGGTCCCATCCTAACCATGGACTATACCTTCTATGAAAAAGAATTCAAGCAGCTGATACCACAAGAGATCATAGCAAGGATCAATGCCTGGGACACGGATAGGCCTCTGTCCCAACCTAAGGCTGGTGAGTAATATGTACATTATTGATAAAAACTCTTTATGCATACATAACAAACAAATATCATGTAAATGGCATGGATAAAATTTAAAATTGAATTCAGAAGCCTGATACATATAAAATAATATTATAGAAGAAGAAAAAGAAAGTTATATTATAGGTGCACTAATATTTTCAGATGATTGTGTTTAATTTTAAGATATAACTTTTATTCAGTGTTAATTAAAATTTAGCGAAATATAGGTTAAAAAGAATAAAAATACTCGCTATCTGTTTGTATATTCTCTATTAATATTAGGACTTATGCTGATAAAGGTAGTAATCGTAGCAGTATTTATTACAGCAAATGTGCTTATTATTTATAGCCACTCCTTGCTAACATTCTCCTGATGTAAAATTAGGCTGTAGTATTGCTAATCAATGACATGTTGAATACTAAGCAGTAGTAGCAATAGTGGTA
This sequence comes from Mixophyes fleayi, assembly GCF_038048845.1. Taxonomy (NCBI): domain Eukaryota; kingdom Metazoa; phylum Chordata; class Amphibia; order Anura; family Limnodynastidae; genus Mixophyes; species Mixophyes fleayi. The sequence goes on from NC_134402.1 coordinate 58,292,418, forward strand.
GCGTAGCGGTGATAATTTTAGCCAATGTATTTATTATTCATAGCCGTTTCTTGCTAACATTCTCCTGGTATAAAGTGAGGCTATAATATTGCTTAGTCAATGCCAGATTGAATACTAAGTAAGTAAGATCTACTAGTCTTTAAGGAAATATATGATATAGGGAGTGAGTTGCTAGCTACCTACAGATACCACCGAACTAACTCTGGGTATATCGGGGTATGGTTTCAGCTGCCAATATGAGAGATATCAGCTTAACAGACAGCGAGGACGCCGACGCGCGATTCGCTAGGGTCTGCTTTATCCAAGGCAATATGACATATAAAATAATGTAATAATGCCATGTGTATGACATGTTTTTATTACACAGCTTCAAAATATAGATATATATTTTTTAAAATACTGTTTAAAGGGAACATCGCAAACGACACAAATATAGGATACAATCAAGAAACAGAAAGAAATACATAACCAGGACTAGTTATAAGATTGTAACTAAACTAACCAAATATAATTGCAAACAATTAAAGGCAATGTACGTTTGTACTAGTAACATAAGAAGGGTGAAGGGAGGGTCAAGTGGGTTAGGGGACAGGAAAGGAAATAAACAGGGAGGGAGGAGAGTTAGACCACGTTTGAACGAGGGTTAGGATGAGGTCTTTGCTTTGCAGAGGAGGTGAGATTCAAAACTTGAACTTAGTGATTAAGGAATGGTTGATTGTGGTAGGAGGTCCATGCAGCCCATACTTTGTGAAAAGATGTAGGGGAGCTTCTCAGGATGCTCGTTTTATGCTCCATTTGATAAATGAGACACACATGGCTGCAGAGTATGGCAGTCTGGAAAGGTTTGTACAAAGAAATTGCTGTTTGGCAAGTTGCTGCACATATGATATGTCTGAGCACCTTATGAGAATGCGTACGGAAATCCAGGATGGGTTTGGAAGCAGAATATATTGAGGATCAAGTGGGACTTGCAAACCTATAACAGTAGTGGCTAAAAGATGACTTCTGTCTAAAAGAATTGAAGTTTGGGACAGCACTACCAGATATGCAGGAAAGAGCCTGACTGGCTACAGTACCTCCAACAGGCATCGGAAACCTGTGGGAAGATGACATTCCACTTAATGCGGACATGAATGGAACCTTTTGCCACCCATTCATATATGTCAGACCATTCTTCTTGGTCTAGGCATTCTCCAAGGTCAGCCTCCCTTCTCATCTGGAATAGGTCCTTCTCAGAGGCCGAATGGAGAGCATTGTATAACATGGAAATTAAGCCTTTTGAGGAATGGCTAGAGAGACAGAGGTTCTCAATTGCTGTGGCTGGTCTGTCCAAGAGGTAGGACTTAGAGAAAAATGTCTAACCTTCAGATACTGGTGGAATTTTCCCCTTGAGAAGCCAGGTAAATCAGCCAAATCAGAGAATTGGGGAAAATACCTGTCATAGAGAGGTTATTTAAGAGTACGACCCCGGCCCTAGCCCACACAGAGGATGTGTAGTGTGAAAGAACTGGGGGGAAGGCTGGGTTGCTCCACAGAGGGATAACAGTGGAGGGAGATGGAGACAGGTTAGATATTTTATTACAGCAAGACCAGATGGCCAGTGAGAGGTTGATCACAGGGTGCGTGTGTGAACCCATGGGCCTCTGCATTGAGGGCATCCAGAGAATAGAGCTGATCAGGAAGTCACCATCACTGTCGACTCTATGTCTACCCATACTTTGGTCTCATGGGGGGGAGATCCACTGTACGCACTAGGCTAGCTTGGCTGCATTATAATATTTGTGAATACTAGGGATGCTCTGCCCAACTGCGGAGGGGTCTCTTTACAGTATGAGCTGGAATCCACGGCTGATTACTGGACCATATAAAGTGCATCACTGATTTTTGTAACATAGTATCAAAGGATTTGTTATGGTAAGAGGGATGTCATATGCGTAAAGGGGAACTTTGTGGTTGCCAGAAGCCATCATTATACTGGAAGCATCTGGATTCGATCTAAGGTTGATGAGACACCCGCAAGAAACTTACCAAGGAATCCATAGAAAGCAGGAGCTCTCATCATGAAGGGCCACACAAGTCAAAGGCCTTTTCAGCAACTTAAGAGAGGAAAAGAAATGGTAACCAGCACTCATTGACATGATGGATTAAATCAATGATCCGTCTGCTGTTGTCTGCCGGCTGAGGGCCAAGGACAAAGCCAAATTAATCTGGGTGGATTACGAACAGAAGGACCACATTGACCCTGTTCACCAGGATTTTAGCACAGATGTTTACATGAACATTTAATAATGAGATAAGGCGGTAAATGCTACATAGAGAAGGGCTTTTGCCTTCCTTAGGGATAACTGATAATTTATCCTTTGTTGTGCAGGGTTAAAGGTCCCACTGTCCAGAACTGAGTTGAACAAAGAGGTAAGTTTGGGACTCAGGACATATTACAATACGAGGCCAGGAGACCATCCCAACCTGGAGTGGAGGCAACTTTCCATTGTCTCCTCTTCTGAAATTTCTGAGTTAAGTAGTTTCACAGCCTCTAAGGAGAGCTTTGGAATATTGCATGAGTGCAGGTAATCATCAATCGCCTCTTCAAGATCAGGAGGAGGAAGATGGGAGACATCTAAGTTATAGCAAAATATTTTTTTCATAAAATGTATGAAAATCAAGCTTGTCCCATTGTTAAATCGATAGGTTCATCACAAACGCAGCCCACGCCACCATCCCCTCAGCATTATGATGAGAAACCATTAGAAGGTGAGTCCACATAGAATATAAAACAAAGTTACATATTTATTGACACTTTCATTAAGCCTTTTACTTAAGACATAAACACTTGTAGATGGTTTTGAACAGGTAAGGTAATGTTTAATATTAATAAATGTGTATTTATTTATTTATTTGTAAATGTAACATTACAACTCTATGGGCTAGATTTACTAAGCTGCGGGTTTAAAAAAAGTGGGGATGTTGCCTATAGCAACCAATCAGATTCTAGCTGTCCTTTTGTAGAAGGTACTAAATAAATGAAAGCTAGAATCTGATTGGTTGCTATAGGCAACATCCCCACTTTTTCAAACCCGCAGCTTAGTAAATCTAGCCCTATGTGTCTCAAGAGGCCGAGCTGGATCCTGCAGAAATGACACCAGCACCAGACATCACAGATGATACAGAAATGATTCTGCAATGTGTAGATCACTTCTCAGAACAAGGTGATTGGGTGAAACTGCACCACAGCTCTATCCCGACACTACGCAACCAAACCCAGCAGAACCAGCAAATCTTCCCAATTTGGCAACTTCTATTGAGCACTTTAGGGAAGTACAAAACAAATTGCTTACATTCCACTAAGATTCATTTGGGGGAATCTAAAAACACCTCACTAAAGGAATAAAATATCCATCCATTAAATCCATCAGACACAATTGCGCATGTGTTCTACTTGTGAATGTATTGATACCAGCCTTGTGCACATGAATACCTCAATTAATAGTCTTACTGGGGCAGTATGTTACTATTGGAAATTTTGTTTTGGTCTGTGGCCAAATGCAACATCTACTCATGAGCCACTTACCTGTGCAATCATCAGGGCTACCATGAGCATGATAAAGGAGGTACCGCTGTATGGCACCCGGAATTTATGAGGAGGGGCGCCGTGACCTGACTGCTGGGTCCGCTTGAATGGTCCATTACACAATAAGCCTCAGAGGCTCAGCAAGGCTCAGATGGGGGGTGGCACACATTGCAGCTTAAGCCATGCCCCGGGCCCTTCCTCCCCTTCCTCCCTCATACACAGGGATATACCAACTGCAGCACATATCTCTGGCTCCCAGCCCCCTGACCTGAATCACTGCCCTAGTGACTCCATAACATTACAACGCTGTGGAGAGGAACCAACAGGAGCTGCCAACACCAGCAGAGAGAAGAGGAAAAACTAGAACAAGAGAGAAGAAGAAGGAGAGGAGGCTTTATGTAAAGTACAGGGAGGGAGAGAGGGAGAGACGAGGGACAGTGGGATGGAGTTACATGGCTATTCTGACTACTAATCTATAAATAATATAGGGGGGTAGGGGTTGATATGACTATTATGGTGCCCAATCTATATAAAAATGTAATTAACATGATTATAGTGGCTTCCAATATATAAGCAAATATATAGCAGGAGGTTCTGGCGCCATTTGTTTAAAAAATATAGGAAGTGCGGATTTGACTAGATTATTTTGGCACCCAATCTATAAAAATGAGGGGATGTTGACATGAATTTTATGGTATCTAATCTGTAAAAAATATATTTATGTTTTATATGCTGTGGCTGATTGAGTAGATGGAGGTTTACATATTAAAACGTAAACACTATTAATTTAATGTTGGGCTAGTTGGACGGAAGGAGACCTAATTATTAAACGTGGGTGCTATTAATGTATTGTATGTCTGGTTGATGTTAGGGTGGCTTAGTGGCCGTAATCATTGTTCTGCTTTCTAGGAGGGGAATAGTAATTACCTCTTTTGAAAACTGGACCCCAACATTCCAGGATCTGGCAAAGCAGCAACTGACCTATCAGTAACACCAGGTAGTCAAAGTTGCTAGAACAGATTGGAGGAGGGCTGCTGGTTTCATTTATACGGGGCCCCACAATTTCCGATGACCCTCATCATAAAAGATGGTAATTAAACAAGAGGTACAACTTAGTCAAAAAGCCTTTCTCCTTAGTGTGACAGTCTGTGTTGTCAACGAAGAGCTGCAGCTTTCACCAGCAGCCCTCTGTGATTTCCACTATGCACAACTTAGTCTTTCAGGCTGCCAGTCTGTACATAACAGCTGACGTTTCTGGCAAACAGCAGCTGGTTTCACTCTATGGGGGATATTTACTAAACTGCAGGTTTGAAAAAAGAGGAGATGTTGACCGAAGCTACCAATTGTGTTCTAGCTGTCACTTTGTAGAATGTACTAAATCAATGGTAACTAGAACCTGATTGGTTGCTATAGGCAACATCTCAACTTTTTCAAACCCACAGTTTAGTAAACATACCCCTACATCTTTCAAGCTGCTGACATGTATATGAGAGCTTACCTTTCTGACAAGCAGCCGCTGATTTTAATCTGTGTCTCTCAATATATATATATATATATATATATATATATATATATATATATATATATATATTGGGATATAAGAAAATTGTAAAGTCTGTTAATAAAAGGACTAACTTTATTAATCCAACCCACCTGTTTTTTGTGACAAGATAAATTTCCATAGATATGAGTCTGAGAACATTTCTTGTTTCTCATAGAGGACTGACTGGCGCAGGATATAGGCCTCTTGGCAAGAGCCAGGATAACCTGCAACAACACTCATGATTTTCATGTTGGTATCACAGACCACCTGCACATTCATAGAGCATGAATGATGTCTATTGATATATATTTCTGCCCTGTGACGAGGTGGCCTCAGCCCAATGTATGTGCAATTAACGGCCCCTAAGACATTAAGTAATCCTGAAAGCCTATAGAAAGGTAACTTCAACTCATGCCATTCAGAACCCTGGCGGACGAAGCAGATATATTTATGCAACAGTTTGGTAAGAGCACTTTACACTACAGATAAGTGCTTGGAGAACATTGCCTGTGTGAGCCCTACAACTTGTGAGTACACAGACTGGAAGGAGCCTGTGGCGAAAAAGTGTACACATTAACCTTTGCATTCCACTTTATGCATTAGAGCGCGATATTAATGGCTCCAAATCATCTCTCACCTGCTCAAACAGCTGCAGGAGGTTTGCTCTTTTAAGCCTAAACATTTGCACAACCTCCTGCTCTGAGAGGGATCCCAGGGTCAACTGTACTCTAAAGTCATGTGGTCTGAGCAGACCCTGGCGCTGGTGATCTCCCTCCGTCCTTCAGTGTTCACAACCAACAAGCTCATTTTCAGCTAGAAAAATCTTCAAATAAAACCTACTACCTCCATCTGCAGAAAAATAAGGTTTTGTAGCCCTTTCTATATACATTATAAGTCTGCATAGACCAATGGCTGGTGTTTTTGAAAATCTCGCCTATCAAAAGCAGCGTTTTTAATCTGGCGTTTTTCATAGTGAGATAGTGGAGAAGTGCATCTTCATACATCTCACAATTTGTATTATTATAATGCCCAAACGTGGGGATGGCGATTGGTTACGTTGTGGCACTTTGGTTTATCTGGCGTTTATCTATCAGTTCGCACTTTCTTACACTTGCGGTTGGCAGCCCGCCGGCAAAAACACGCTGAAAACTGGCGATTTGGGCAAATGCAGCGCAATAACCCATACAGCAAAAATCAGATTGGAGTGGCTTAAATTCAAGAAACAATTTCCTGGGGGTAAATGTATCAAACTGAGAGTTTTCCGGCGGATTAAAAAAGTGGAGATGTTGCCTATAGCAACCAATCAGATTCTAGCTATCATTTTGTAGAATGTACTAAATAAATGATAGCTAGAATCTGATTGGTTTTCCAAACCTGCCGGAAAACTCTCAGCTTGATACATTTACCCCCTGGAGTGAAAGTCCAGATGACATTCGGTGGAATGATTACTTTCACCATTGGATCATTTATTTGGGGGTCAACACTTGTAGTACACACACGTGACACCGCAAGTGCAAGAATGTACTGCTGCCCATGTGCATGCTGGTGCTTGTAGTTCTACAAGCACCAGCATGCAAGAATACCCATGGGCTGTCAGTACATGCACTATATTTTCACTGTATTACCCTGGTACCCACTGGTCGGGGGTACCAGGAGGGGCCCAGTGCTAGTCAGCATTGGATCATTACTCTCTAGATTCGGGGGCCCAATCGTTTGTTAGCCTTACCACCCCAGAGGAACGGGTCAGATGTTGAGCAGCTCTGGGCTCTTGCACAATGGTAGGGTTAAAGCCTGAAGTTTGTCATCCAGGTTTAACATTTGGTCTAATCAGCAGGCTGTTTGCGCTGAACCGTTTGTGCTTTATGGACTTGCAAACCGCAACGGATATAGTTTTATTTTTCAGCCTACAGACCACAGGATAGTAAATCCTGTGATTTCAATCAGAAAACCATATCTGATGTGTGGCGGGTTTGCAAATCACATACCAATCCGAACTTCAGTAAATCTCCCACGTAGAGTATTTTTATTTAATTTGACATTATTTTGCATTGGTATTGATCACAAATTATATTTGATTCCATGGTATTATTATATGAAAGTACAATATGTATAATGCAAATAAGAATATTACTTCTCACAACCACTGCAGTTATGAAGGAGTTACTTGCTATTTCCATTTTTCTTCTGTTTTTGGAGAGATTAAAAGTTTTAGTATGGAAGGACCCCCATGGTTACAAAAGATTAAATCCTGGTTTGACCTTTATCCTGTTTCAGGAGAAAGTCCAAATCCAGCAAAATTAAGTATTATAGAAAGTTCAAGTGAAATAGTTCACTCAGCTTCAAGTCAGTTAATAAATGTCTGTAGTTCATAGAGATTTCTGTTACTTAATCACTTATTGATATAAGAGCCAACTTTTAAAAATGACTGGGGGTGCTCACATACCCACCCAAAATGACTGCAAAATGTAATGCAACAACACAGTTAGTGAGAGCATAGATAATGGGGTGCTCATGTGCCCACAGCACCCACAGAGCCAGCATCTATGCCTTAAGCTATATATGCATACACACACACACACACACACACACATGCAAACACACATGCAAACACACACACACACACGCATATCTTCCTATCCATCTATTGATCTATCTATCATATATATATATATATATATATATATATATATATATATATCAAGTACTGTTCTATATTAAAAACAGGGAATGTTAGTTCCACATATGTGTTTGGAGAGTGCAGAGTATCCCTGTTTTCTTGTCTATACAATGTGGGCAACCCCCTCTTGCACCCCAGTCTGTACATGGTGAGTGCAGAGGACCTATGTCTGTTTTTGTTTATATGTATATATATATATATATATATATACAATGCTGTCAGTTCGTGCACAGTATCTCATTACTTTTCCTGTACAGAACATTTACAACCTTCATCTCCACTTTATCACAGACATTTACTCCGTCAAATTAATCATTATCTTAAATATCTTAATAACAGAGAACGATTACAAAGATATGACATGGAATTTGCTCTGTTCATTGAAGCCACTTTTTAAGTGCTTTTCTGAATAAACTGGCACATGTGATCAATGGGAGAGATGAATATATTACACCTTCATGAGATGGTTTGAAGTGGTGGAGAGGACTTTGCTCACAAGAACTTACACTACAGAGGCACAAAAAGAGAAGAAACATAGAGTTAGCAATGGGGCAGAAAAGATTTGTCACATATATAGCTAACTTCTAAGTAATGTAAGAGCTGGAAAGCTGCAGAGATATTCCCTTTCAAGTACCTGCTGTCAACCTATAAATTGATTGAGCAACTTCCATTTCTGTAATGTTCACAGGTGGAGCACCATGTGACTTTGGAAGAGGCTATGAGGGGAACTGATTCTGATTTCAAAGTGAAATATAATTAATAGACTATTCATGTATTTTTTGTCCTCATTTGCAATGACATACTGGGTCTGATGCTGAGCTGAATGTACAGCAGTTTGTGTAGTGTAAATTGTGAAAATTCGCTCTGCCCATGCCCACAAAGAGAACAGATGCATATGCTCCAATGCGGACCTTCGCATATCTAACATTGGTGACTCCTTATGACTGGAGAGGCAGAACTGGGGGGTAAGGGGCGTGCGCACACTGGACAATTACATTAAGGGAGAGATCATGCATATGCAGCGCATGCAGACCTGCAGAAACATATAAACTTGTTAGGAAGTGTATCTTTTACACCTTCTGGAGGACAGATGAAAATAAACGCTGATTGCGACCTCTGGTAAACCAGACACATATGCTGCTTATACGGAGCAGGACGCATCTCAAGGTGTGTACACCTCTGCGTATGGGAAGAAATATGCTATTTTTGCGTGTGCTTTTTTTAAGAGTAATTTACACCACTTGGGGACCAACTCTGCATCAGCCCTACCTATTCTGCCAACATAAGCCATCTCAATGGTTGTCAATATTCTGCAATTGAGATTAATCAAGTATTTACTTTAACTCAAGGATTTGGAAAATAAACGTGAAAAGTATGAACAAAATGGAAAGGTAAAAACGTGAGCTTGGCAGGTATGCATATGTCCCAAATAGGCAACTTATTGTGTAGCAATAGGGTTATACAACTAGCACATTTACTACTAGCACTGTCAAACTACATTTGTACGCTTACTCTATGCAATACGTGTTGCTCCTGACATAAATCAGGTGCATATGCTAGAGTACAAAGTCGGACGCATTGAGAGAAAATCTTGCTCTCATCTCTGAATGCTTCCTTCATGCACATAATGATAAGCAATTGAACATTTCTTGATGATACATAGGTTTGGAGGTGAAACAGGTCAAACAGAATTACATTTAATATCTCTTAATGTCAAATGACTTAATATTCCTGAAATGAGGTTACAATTTATTCATGGTGAGAAGGCGGACGTGGTCTTTATCGAAAAATTCTATTTTGGAGAGCGTAAATTCCCTTGCATGGTTAACCCAAATACAAAGCAGTAATTACATACATGGGAAGGCCAGAGGAGTAGCTGTTTTATTTGACAAAAACATATTTCGTTTTTTGGACACTGAAACATGATCCTGAATATTTACCTGCAAAACCCTCTGCTAAGATTGCAGAAAATAGTTATCTAAAACTTCATTCCAAAGCGATTGCCAGTAGACTGGCACCAGGCGCGGGCTGACGGACGTCAGCCCGGGGGGCACACGCCGCACAGGCGGCCGCATCACATGACACGTGATGCGGCCGCGTCACATTTATATTACTTCCGGGGGGGGGCGGCCGGCCCTAACAGCCGTGATTGTGAGCGGCCCGGGGGGCCGATGCCCCCCTGCCCCCCGGCCCAGCCTGCCCCTGACTGGCACCAATCCTTCCAGAGCTCAGCAATTCAGAGCTGGTGGGTTTTATAAGAGGAACAGAGGACAAAACCCTTTGAAGCTTATAGATTTAATATCTCATGTTTGGCCAGTCTCTAGGCCACTGTGCTGTGGGTCTTCCTGCACAGGATCCTGTAGAGATATGCCTTTCAGGGGCAGAATCTTAGCTTTGAGGGCCGGCCGGCATATATTTCTCTTCCGGGGGGGGGGGGGGGGGGGGAAGCAATATTGCTGGTAAACCGGCGATAAATGTGATGCGGCCGCACCTGATGCCTTTGTAACTAAATTTTTATTGTCAATGTAACCTTGGATCTCTCCAAAAGTAGAAATAATTTCAGCTTTTACTGGCAAGATAACTATTAATTCAAACTGCGGGTTTGAAAAAGTGGAGTTGTTGCCTACAGCCACTAATCAGATTCTAGCTGTCATTTATTTAGTACATGCAACAAAATGACAGCTAGAATCTGATTGGTTGCTATAGGCAACATCTCACCTTTTTGAAACCTGAAGTTAAGTAAATATACGTATAACCCCATGGGTAAAATATCTAAATGAAAAGGACAGCCGACAGATGTTTATCTATATTGTAGAACTTTGTTAATATTCCATTTAGTAAAGTGAAGACATTTCTCCACTGATAAAAAATGGACACAGATTGAACAGAGTATATCAAGCATGGAATCCAAATGGATATATATAATGAAAACTTTAACACCAGACAGGTTAAACATAGACTTTGATTTTGCTCATTCCTTGTAGTATGATCACTTTCTTCTAGGGATGTGCACCGGCGACTTTTGAGGTCTCGTGTTTTGTGTTTTTTGAATCCGGATTTTCATTATTTTTGGGGTTCGGATTTGTCTCGCAAAACACTTGACGAAAGGTCTCGGTTCGGATTTAAGGTTTTGGATTCGGATTTTTTTTGGAAAAAACATAAAAAGTTTAAAAATCAAGTTTTTGGGCTTATTTTCACTCCTATGCTATTAGTAACCTCAATAACATTCAATAACAAGCATTTCCACTAATTTACAGTGTATTCTGAACACCTCACAATATAGTTATTAGTCCAAAACGTTGCAACGAGGTATCTTTCTGGACTGCGTAGAGGAGTGGGTCACCACAATATATATAATAAGAAAACCATCAACTTGTATGATTCGCACCAATAAATGTACCTGGACTGCGTAGAGGAGTGGGTCACCACAATATATATTAAAAACCCTGAACTTGTATGATTCGCACCAATAAATGTACCTGGACTGCGTAGAGGAGTGGGTCACCACAATATATATTAAAAACCCTGAACTTGTATGATTCGCACCAATAAATGTACCTGGACTGCGTAGAGGAGTGGGTCACCACAATATATATTAAAAACCCTGAACTTGTATGATTCGCACCAATAAATAGAAGCACAGAGCACAGGACACAGCACCACTGGACTGATACTGCAGAATGTGTGAACTTTGTAATATTGCAGTACCAATGGACTTATACTGCTGGATTGGTTTTGCAAATTTGGTTATAATTATATTTTTTTTTTTTAATTTTTAATTTTTTATTTTTTTTTACTTTTTTTTATTTTTTAAAAACTTGGGAATAATGGGGAAATAACTATGCCCTTAGAAGCACAGAGCACAGGACACAGCACCACTGGACTGAACAGGACACGGCACAGGACCCAGCAGCACTACGGAACTCAGCAGGACAGAGCACAGGACACAGCACCACTGGACTGATACTGCAGAATGTGTGAACTTTGTAATATTGCAGAACCACTGGACTTTTACTGCTGAATGTGTGAACTTGGTAATATTGCAGTACCAATGGGCTTATACTGCAGGATTGGTTGTGCAAATTTTGTGGTAATTAAAAAAAATTAAATTAGTTTTTGGTATTTTTTTAAATAACTTTTTTTTATTTTTTTAAACACAGGGGAATATTGGGGAAATAACTATGCCCTTAGAAGCACAGAGCACAGGACACAGCACCACTGGACTGAACAGGACACAGCACAGGACCCAGCAGCACCACTGACCTCAGAAGGACAGAGCACAGCACACAGCACCACTGGACTGATACTGCAGAACACAGCACAGCACAGCACAGAACTAAACAGCACAGCACAGAACTAAACAGCACAGCACGAGATCTACCAGGACAGAGGACCACCTAACACACCCTCCCTCTACCCTGATCAATGCCCGAGTGAAGATGGCGGCGACTAGCGGGGAATTTATAGGATCCGAGTATCGCGAGATCCGACAATGGGATTATGAGTCAGAGCCTCAGTTTCAGATTTGAATTTGGCGCCAATACCCGGATCTGATTTGGATCCGACTCGGATCGGCAACGTTCGGGTGGGCTCGGATTTCAGAAATCCGAGTGCGCTCATCTCTACTTTCTTCTAGGTCATTTTTAGCAGCCCTTAAATATTTTTCATCCACATGTTGTTGTTTTATTCCAAGTCGACTTTTATTCCTATCAGAAATCATGTTCAAGTCTTATTTTATTGCATTTTAATTTATAATGTTTTTTATTTTTTTATATTTATATGTTATTATTTATTTTGTATATTTATATATTTTATATGTATATATATATATATATATATATATATATATATATTATTTTTTTTATGCACTCATTATTTTATTTTCTATTATTATTTTTACTTCTTATCATCACCTTTAATTTTAGCTTCCTCTAGCTCATCCACTATTCTGTTACCCTTCATAAATTTACACTCTGTCCCCCCTTTATTCTACACGACTTATTTATATAGATACCATTCAATCAAGAAGTAAGGAATATACACACGAGAGATTTTTTAATCAATTTTTCCACACAAGAGTCTTTTTAATCAATTTTTCATATATGTTTTTATATTGTATCAATAAAGATAAAAATGCCCAATGAGGATGGGAGTTACACTATATAACCCCCCTCATATTCACACACTTATCCATGAATAAGTCCGTTTGGATGAAACTCACTGGAGAGGAGAACCATGATGCCAAGCAACACTGCTTTCTGACCTACACTTCTCTTCCCGCTGCATCTGTGCCGCTCAGGACAACTTCCGCTTTCCAGCCAACTGCCAGCGTGCATACAGAAGCTCTGGAGAACGCGACAAGCCGAATTCGGCTGGAAACATCACTCAAGCACGGCACAGGATCATAGGGAGAGAATAGGGTAAGATTTCTACTGTTCTTTCCAGTGATTGCCGTGGCCGTGTAACGGGTGCTAAGATGGGTACAAAACACGCAGGCAATCCCCGATCCTACAGCCCAGTTACTCACCTGATCCCGAGGGAGCACTATGAAACACCACCTCACCGTACGTAAACTCTCGTTCTGGGACCCACCTGGCTTCTCCTTCCCTCCGACACGCCTACATGTACGGCCCTTGCGGAGAAGCAAAACGTGAGGATCCGCTATCCTATGAGGGAGGGGCAATGTCCGAAGTGACGAATGCGAAGCAGAGACACCCACTCTACCCCAACCGTCGACACCTCGTTTTGCTCTGGGCTACTACTTCGGCGCCGCGAGTACTAGGACCTAGGAACAATACCGCCCAAATACTCCCCACACCAGCAGGTGGGAGGCCGTACTGACCAAGGAGACTTAGGAATATACTGACCGGATACCACCTCCCCTGCGTCCCTACCTCCATGCGTCCTTCTGTCACCTGTAATGACATCCCTGCGCCACCCACTAACTCTAACCGTGTGACTTTGGTGGAAGGATACGCTTATCCAACTTATGGGGGCTTACTAAGTCGCCAGACTTCTTTCTAGTGAGGTATGCACAGTGCCAAGGCACAGCAGTGGAACCCACAGAAACCTCACGCCACCTGGTCAGATGGCTCCGCCTGGAACCATCAGCGGCCACTGCTGGAACTCAGGCTAGACCCGCCCAACCCTGTGGTAACATCACCTGAACTGGAACCGTCAGGCTGGCCTGCCAGAACTCTGCGTCAGGCACCCCAGTGGAACCGTAGACGAGGCCTGCCGGAACTCACCAGGGGTGTGCTGCGCCGGCAATGGGGAACTCAACCACGGCCTCCCTAATGCTGCGTGACCCCGGGAATCTATGGGATGGGATACTACCCTGTGTCCTACCCCTAAGCGTATGTGAGGTGATACTAACTACTTCCCGAAAGGGAGACAGACGGAAGAGAGGGAGGGAAGGAAACCAGGACACAAGGGCCTATCTTTGATAGGGGCCTGACGTCTTGTACCTGGAAAGAGATGTACAAAAACACCACCACAAGCAATACACACTGTCATACAGTCCACAAGTAAATCTCCAATATCCTAGGCTGCCCTGGTACTAGACTAGCGATAGCAAGAGGTGTCTCCCTCCTGATCCAAATGCGCCCCCAACAACAAGAGCCTTATGCTCACCCTAGGGCCTGGTGCCCTGCTATCAACACCGGTTAGGCCTTGTGGCCTATTGCCTCCACCTATTGAGCCTAATGCCCAGTTTCACTGCTATGGAGTTGTGCCAAATCTTCACTCCTAGGGCCTTGTGCCCTTTAACTGTTACCCCTGCGGCCTAGGGCCCTGGATCTGGTGCTAGGGCCTTGTGCCCTGTTAACAGCCTACCTACGTCCTAGCTGTGCCCGGGCCTTGTGCCCACTATCCGTGCCACAGACCTAATGCCTGATTGTGCCCACAGGCCTTGTGCCTGGTGAAAGTGATATACTGCAAGGCTACCCAAAGGGTTATCGAAAAAGCCCAGGTGTGGGCCCAGGAGAAGGGTTGCCCAACAGGGTTCTACCTTACTCTGGCGCCTTCAGGGGTTTTCTCCTGGGGTCCCCCCAGCTGCCGCCATCCTCCCTGCTCACCGCTGGCTTCTTCGTTGTCCCTGTCAGAGAGGCGCTCTTAGCCCTGACAAGGGATCTCTGCCTTAGCTGGCATGTTGCCGGCTTCTTACTTCTTGGTCTTCTTCTTCCCAGCTGCCAACGTCCTTCTCCTTCCTGCACCGCCGCCGACTCACCCAGTCCTGCAGCCGCCGTCACCTTAAATAAATGTGGCGACGTCTGATGGTGTCACCGTGTTCCTGGGCTCGCCGTGGCACCAAAATACAGATGACCGAGCGGGGAACTCTGATTGAGTCCCCGCCTCGGTCCACCGCACGGGTGCCGCTGGAGCCCCCGTGGAATGCGGAGAGGGATCCCCTGGATGTCTCGTATCCAGGTAAGTCCCTCACAGCCGCATCATACTCTCTCACAATTTCTCACAAAAAAGCGATAATCATTGAAGCAGCAATGCTGCTTTCAAGGCTTTGCTGGTCATAAAAGTGATCTGTGTCATTCTTTGTTTTTAATACCACATTGACTATCACCTCAAACTACATATATACAATATACAACACACCATTCATTTCTTATTTATATCCCATTTACATATTTTAGAATTGTATTATTCTGACTTCATTTTCTGCTCTACTATCTATTCTCTTTTATTTTATTATCATCTTTTACATATTTTTGCAATATATTTTAATCTTATAAAATGTTTATTATTTTCTTATAATTATATTTGTATTTATATTTATGGTGTTAGAGTTTTGTTTTTGTTTCTATTTTATTGTGTGATCACCATCAGTACAAGTATTACCTGTTGGGCTCTTTTTACTGAGATCTAAAACAGACTGAAAAGAACATCATTGGAAGCTCATTAAGTAACTTACAATGCACTAATATTAAGCTTTTTGAATATCAAAAATATTATTATACCTGTGTTAGAGCTTACGACCACCAAGATGAGCTTTTAGAACGGATAGTGTTGAAGCCTTCACCTTTAGCAGCCGCCTTTCCCGTAGAACCTATATGCTCACAGGTACTCAGATGTCCCCAGGTCTTAAGCTCAGAGTAGTAAAAGCTCATCAATGGTGGCTGTGGTGCAAATGGAACCGGAGGTGCTAGCCCAGACTGGAGTGGGTGATCAGTAGCAGGCCGAGGTCAGAGGTCCATAACGAAAAACAAGTCCAGAATACAATTCAAAAGGTCAGGGTCACAGGCAAACAGGCAAAGTCCAGAATACAGACCAATAGGTCAGGGTCACAGGCAAACAGTCAAAGTTCAGGGTACAAGCAAAAGTCACAACGGAAGATCAGGCAGACAGAAATCCAATAGCAGGTCAGCAACAGCACAGGACTGGAAACGCTATAACCGGCAGGGAGGTCCAGTCCTCCCTGCCTTAAATACCTAGAGCAGCCAATGGGAATGAAGCAGCCCAGCCTAACTTAATCATCCACAGGAGGCTGATAATAAATTATTCACTAATACACACGAGCCCGGCTAATCTCCCCGTCGGGGCGTGGCGTCCAGAGGAGAGCGAGCCACGGCGACTATGGACACCGCCGCGGCTTGTAACAACCTGGTGCTGAATGTATGGCGTAGACTAATTAAGAATCTTTTAATCTGTCCACGTGATGTTCCCTGATCACCCTCTTCACATACAATCCTCAGTTTCCATCTGGCCTTGAATCTTAAACATTCAAGGATTGGGGGGGTAATGGAAGAGTTGCAAATATCTTAGTGCCTTAGTGAATAATGAGAGAATAGCATTTCCTGACCTCCATTATAAACCCCATCCTGGGGTTGAATCTGATTGATTCTTCCATCTCCCCCTCTTGTTAGCAGCTTTTACTGGACAGGAGAACCATGTTACATATCTAGTGGTCCTGTCCACGTCTAAAATATTTTGGAGCGAGGTACATTATATTACATACGACCTATCCTCCAGGAGACCTATCGTCTTTTGTTATCTCCTCTTTCTAGTTATTATACAACTAAAAAATGTCTCTCTACCAATAACTTACTTATTCCACGTCTAATGAACTTCAACTATCATCTAATATTCCTGATTAATTTAAAGAAATCGAAGAAACTTGAAATATGGAAGAAATGGTCCATGCCCTGATCACATGAGGTTTAGTATAAGACAGGGCTTTATTAAATTGAATACATGGATGCACCACCTTCTATAGTTTTTGGTAACATTCGCTTTGTGTCCTGTTTTTTTCCTCTCCCTTCCTGTTTCCCTTTCATCCCTCATTTTTTGTCAAAATGCTAATCAGTTAATCTAAGATGGTTAAAAAATACGTTAATAAAAAATATATTACAAAAGCCCATGCTTTCACATTGTACATCATTAAATAAAATAATAATGCATATATAATTATTACAACAGACAGTAGATTTGTATGACGTCATCTAGAGTGTGGTGTCTATATATATATATATATATATATATATATATTTATATATATTTATATATATATTTATAAATATACCAAATTGTGACTATATATAGAGTTGTGCGTATCTTAGACTTGGGAGTAAATGTATTATGCTCCGATTTCTGCAAGTCACCGGAAATCGGCGACTTTGCAGCTAAACTTTAAAGCGGCGCTGCCTTGTAAAGGCAAACTTGCCTTTACAAGGCAGCGCCGCTTTAAATTTTAGCTGCAAAGTCGCCGATTTCCGGTGACTTGCAGAAATCGGAGCATAATACATTTACCCCTTGGAGTTATTTAAGCCTGGAGGTGCCTCAGGGCAGCCAAGCATTTGCTTGGTACAGTAAGGGTGTGTACGTGTAGCATATCCCCTGTAGAGCCAACCTAGTGAGACATGGACACAGTCTCAGATATATTTCTTAGGAGGTATATCTATTGTGTGTACTGGAGACCTGGTTTAAAGATACACGATGATAATACCAGCAGCACTATCTAGCTACTACTGACCGGCTGTTTGCTGGTTGACCATTGATAGCAATTCCTACATTAGCGTTGTGACTACTTTATATTATTATTATTATTATATATTCATATCTTATTGGCCAAGAGGACTACTGCAGGAATGAAAATTCCTATTGGATTTTAAGGTGGTAAACAACAGATGTGGGTGTCATTGCATTTAATTACATTTTATACGGACAATACAATTTTCACATTTATACTAACACAGTCAAGCTGCACCTTTACACTATCATTGGGTCTAGATAGATAGATATATAAATAGATAGATACCAATATGCATATGCATACTACGCACATGCTTATTATAATAAGTACCCATGATCCTAGACATATTAGGGCTGTCATTGACAGCTATCAGTCACACTATAAAATAATGGTAGTGGGGCTACACTGAGATTTATTACATCAGAAATCTTAGCTTTGAATCTTGTCCAATTTTTTGGAAGTTTGTGAATGTTAATGGGAATACACACATATTTTTCAAGAGCATTTAAATTAGCAGGAAGTATGGACTGTGTTCAAATCTGAGTTTCAATTTTCAAATTCTTGTCAAGTCAACAAACTCTTGTGATGAATATTGAAGGCGATTATCTGTAATCAACTCATGACCTATACCAATGTCTTCCTAGTATTGCTTTGAGATGGGATATTAATGTGCCTGCTGTAAGTTTTTCCACCTTGTACCTGCCATGCACCTGTTCCTCCAGATCTGGTTCTTCCTGTTCTTTCTTTCTAGGTGGGAAACCCCCTAGGTAATTTGTCTGCTATTAAGATGTCTTTGCCTGTTTTGCATTACACTGATAACTCTTATTTTGTCATCTCAGCATTGTCCTTTGCAGGTGGGGTGGAGCCGGCCTTAGCAGCCTATAATGTGTTTCCATGTCTTGTGGTCTGCTTCAATTACTGTTCAATGACCATCAATGTAATGATGCAATTTCTCACATCACTCTACCATAATAACCAACAACTCAATCCATGTGTAATTATTCTATATTGGTGCCATGAGACTACTAGTTAGGCTTATTGAGTGAGCGCTGCTTCTAGCTCTATCTCTGGGTGGTTCCGGTTTGTTAGAATGGCCATTTCCACCAATGCTTCTGGTTTCATAGACTAACTTCCTGTTATGTGACCAAATATTTCACCTCCTTACACCTTTTATTTCTGTTTTGGGAGCATAAAGTTGTAGTTGTTCCTGTCTGCAGTGTTCTAGCAGTACATGCAGGTGTGTATCATTTCCACCCTTTTTTCACCAAAAGCACCCGGATAGCATCAATGGTAACTTCTACCCCATGTAAGCTTTCTACTGTTTTATGTACCTGGGAATATTTCATCTGTGAATGTGACTCCAAATAGGACTTTTGTAAATCCGTATCTCCAAAATTGTCAGTGACAACTGGTTAATTTACTGTCCTCTTCATTCAGCACTAGACGTTCGTATGCAGGCTGGACATGAAGAACACTGAAGTTTTTGCTCTTTGTCAGTTTGTATGAGAGACTGTATATTGGTAGTATATAGTGCTCCCTCTTTATAACCTGTTTTAGGTGACATTCTTACCATATAGTTTGATTTCTATGTCACTGATTCCCCAGTTATAGGAATGCTTCTCTGTGGATGTTTAAATGGTCTTAAACCAGGTTGCAATTTGATGAGACATATTCCAGACAAGTTTCCCAAACCTTTGAAACATCAGCATTGTCGTCCTGAATTTCATCCATTACCAGGTGTAGAGCAGCCCCCTCTGTGTTCAATATACCAGGTTGAGTCTCTTGCAAACTATCAGACCGACAACTAATAGGGCTTTTGTTTCTATGATGTAGAACTTCTGTTATTTTGTCTATTGCTTGTATGTACATTTCAATATGCTGCTGCCTATTACTTTGAGACTGTCATATCCTCAGGGCCGCCAAGAGGGGGGGGGGAGCGGGTACTAATTACCCGGGCCCGGCATGTCAGGGGGCCCGGCCCGGCCCGGGCCCTTGCGCTACTGATTTTTTCAAAAACATTTTTTTTTTTTCAAAACGTTTTTTTTTCCTTTTCTTTTTTTTTTTTTTGCGGCGGGGGGGGGGGGGGCTCGGTCATTGGTGAGGGGAGCAGGCTAGTTTAAAAAAAGAAAAAACATACTCACCTGATCGCGGAGCCGGCATCCCTCCTCTCTGCTGCTCTGTGCTCTATTCAGACTGTCTGAATGCCGGGTGTGATGTCATCATGTCATGCCCAGCATTCAGTCAGTCTGGAGCAATGGAGCACAGAGCAGCAGAGAAGACCAAGAGAGGAGAAAAAGTAAGTGAATGGAGGAAAAAGAGGGGGGCACAGAGGGGTTAAAAAACGGTGGGGGGGCAGTATGACAGAGGGGTTAAAAAATGAGGGGGGCATAGAGGGGTTAAAAAACGGGGAAGCAGCATGTCAGAGGGGTTAAAAACGGGGAAGCAGCATGACAAAGGGGTTAAAAAATGAGGGGGAGCACAGAGGGGTTAAAAAATGGAAAAGCAGCATGTCAGAGGGGTTAAAAAATGAGGGGGAGCACAGAGGGGTTAAAAAACGGGGCAGCATGGCACAGTGGGGTTAATAAACAGGGGTCAGCATGGCACAGTGGGGTTAAAAAATGGTGGACAGCATGGCACAGTGGGGTTAAAAAGGGGGGGGAGGCATGGCACAGTGGGATTGAAAAAGGGGGGGGAGCAGCATAGTATAGTGTGATGAAGGGGAGCCAGATGAAGGGGGCAAAAGCAGCATGGAGGGCGCAGTGTGATCATAAGGCATGGCGATGATGAAGGGGCACATTATTGTAATATTGGAGCTGGAGGAAGGCCTAATTATTAATTGTGGATGGTATTGATTTAACGCCAGGGTTGTTTGGAATTATCTAAATGTAGCTCTTTTTTTCCAAATAGGGCCCCCAGCATTCCAGGATCCAGACAAGCCGCAACTTGAGAAACATGCAGCAACAGGTGGTGAAGGTGAGAAGAACAGGTAGGAGAGAGCAGGACAGTATGTGAAATGTTGTGATTCTAGTAGGGACAATGTCAATTTTTGGTGAGTGTTGTGCCCAATGTAAGGTGGAGGCCAAGACTGAACTCTTTGTGTACACACTGCATTTTTTCTATACTACATTTTGGTGCTAGATGTCCTGAAAGTCAGGAGTGCTTGGACATATGTGACGCTCGAGTGAATTGAGAGCCTAGTGATTTTGATGTGTTAGCCACGCCCCAATGGTGCATTTGCCGCACCCCCAAATGCATGACCACACCTCTGAAAATTTTGGCGCCGCATTTTTTTTTACCATACTCAACTATGAGGGGGGCCCCATGAATTTATTGTACCGGGGCCCTGAATTCCTCTTGGCAGCCCTGCATATCCTATAGTCTTTGTTTTTCTGTTTTATCAAGTACATATTCCTCCCGTAGCACATGTTTATATATGTGTAGGGTTATGCAATTTACTTGTGTATCTGTGTCAAGGTTCACATTTTATGGTATTTTCCTTTTACCCACTTTTAGTACATGGTATTTTCCATCTTTGTTATCTCTTTCATTATCTACTGCCCCTATTTATACAAATTCCTCATTTTACTCTGCATCAGTCCCTATGTCAGTCTCCTCCAAATATCCAACATGTGCATTACTTTGGTTTTTTCTGTAGTTCCAACTCTCACTTCTGCGCGTACTAGTAACACATCCTTCCTTGCAGTTTTTGTGACCGGTTTGATTTTGTGCTGAGCAAATTTCATTATTTTTTTTTTGCATCCATGGTTTCTTCAGTATAAGTATGTGCTGTCTGCAGTATATAGTTTGCTGCATGTCCCTGTATAATTGTCTCCTCTCTGCTTAGAAACTGCAGCATTGTCATAGCTGTTTTTAACACATTAAATGGTCTGGTAAGTTTTATTGCCTTTTCTAGGTTCATATGTTCTTATTTGAGATGTTTTTCTGCAACTCCTTGGGTTCAGTTTACTTTGGTACAATAAGTTCCACTTATCGAATCCTAAAGGATCCCTCAATTCACTGGAAGCATCTGCTCACAGGGTTTGGTAAGTAAGAAAGTTGGACACAAAACTTTTTGTGTTGGCATTTATGGGGTTACAAAGACAGAAGAATTTCCTATTGGACTATGATGAATCAATAGCAGAGGAAGAAAATGTTATTTTATAATAAAGAGGTGAACGAGGGTTTGGGGAATGTTTCATTACATTTTATACACTTTTTGGAGGAGGGACTAATAAGTTAGCAATAAAATATAATTATAGCGAGCCTCATTGAGATATATTACATCAAACTATCATTTTCAGGGATGACCTTCAGACGGGTGGGGTACTATAGTGCGACTAAGAAAACGCTGACAACTTTGCCAGCGACATGGTACTCGCGAAGCTGTTATTCCCGACATACTGCTAATCCCAACTGTTTGTAATACTGACCTCCAACAATTACGAACCATCAACATCCCAGCACACAGATGGACGTCACTTTCAAGAACGACACTATTCTTCCTGCAGTTAAGGGGGCAATGCAAGGAGGTGCCGGCAGTACAATGTTTTTTAATAAGGCTTGTACATTGTACAGGCGGCTCCTCCTTGAATAGCCGTCTTAACAGCATGAAGAATAGCGTTTTCTTAGTCACTGTAATGAGTACCACCGCTTCAGAAGATACAATGCTCAGGGTCCTCTTTTGTTTCACCGTACAGCACTGGATCTGTAAGTTTGGGGCAATACATTCTGCTGTATGGTGTGGGTGGTTTAGGAGTGGGAATACTTAAAGCCAAATTCTGCCGGTGAAACGTGCTCAAGTTTGCTGTCAAATGCAGAATGACCTTAATATTTAATATTCCATGGAACAGTGTTGAAATTTCTGCTCATCTCTAATAATGATAATGCGCTACATTGAGATCTATTACACCTGGTAATTCTGATGCATAAAGAACTGACTTGTTCATTCTGTTTCTAGTAACCAGTGAACAAGGAAATAAATGTACGGCATTCTCATCCTTGTCACTTACCACAATTAACCCCCTGGTGTCACATGCAGACTTAGCACCTGTCAGTTGACTGTCAGTGAAAGTGAGATCTGATTTTCAAACCTAAGTAAGAAAAAGTAGATTAAAATGCAACATGTTCCTGATACAACTATACACAGAAGTACCAGAGCAGTGAACTTGAGAAATTCCTTACCGGTGAGAGTCCCCTGGTCCGCTCCACTGGGGCAGAAATGGATATGCCTGAATATGTAGGTGCTACACAAAGAAAATTATAATATGCATAACAACATTAAATTGTTCACTTAAACTTTGCCACCCATGTAATATTATGAAATCCTTTTCTTACCCGTAATAACCAGCACATGATGGTGAACTACAAAAAAATATGTCTATTTTATTCAACAGTTCTTAGGTTTGATCACAACTATGTGGTAATACCCAGTGCTGAGGGTATCACATAACTATATTTTCCCTTTGATGTTTGTAGCCAATGTTGGAGCTGTCAACAATAAAACAGTCAGGTACACATCTCAAACTAAGACAAGAAAGAACAATGGAGAATTGTGCATATAGTATATAGGGCAGTGATGGGCAACCAGAAACACTTCTAACCTTCAAAAGGGCTGCATATTATCTCATCCACACTCATTAGATCCTCCCATTCCCGATTACAGGACTTTAACCGGGCTGCACCCACTCTATGGAATTCTCTCCCTCGCACAATAAGACTCTCCTCTAGTCTACAAGCTTTCATGTGTTCTCTGAAAACCCACCTCTTCAGACAAGCTTATAATATTCCTCAACCACCCTCTTAACCTCACTACATTACCCTATTACCACCTGTTATAGAACTACCTCTTGACCAACATTGTTGTGTGACAGGATCATTTAGCTAATGAGTCACTTTTACCTTTGCAGTATGGCTGGGCCGACTGCAAATGTAGACTTAACCTCATGTGTCAAACTCCCATTGTCCAATAGATTGTAAGCTTGCGAGCAGGGCCTTCTCACCTCTTTGTCTGTTTTACCCAGTTTGTTTATTAATTTACTATGTTTGCCCGCAATTGTAAAGCGCTACGGAATATGTTGGCGCTATATAAATTAATGATGATGATGATGATATTATCCTTAATCTCAGTAATAAGTTAAAACAATACATTAATTAAAGAAAGAGACACCAATCTATAACAACATATTTGCAGCATTTTAAACAAGTGTTACAAGCTATAACAAACAAATCTGACAAAAAAGTAGGAAGGTGATGGGGGGCGCAGGTGATCTCTATGGAGAGGGTGAAGGCGATCAATTCATTGCAATTCTTACCTTTTTGCATGGCGTCCATTCAAGCCGGTTAGGCTTCTCTCGTTCACTCCCTCTCCTTATGCCAATCACATAACTATGCGCATGCGCCGATAGTTAGCTGCACATGCGCAATAGATAGACAAAGAAGTGGATGATCACTTCCTCTTTATGCTGCAGTGTTAGGCTTCCGCCAATAGGCATATCATTATCAGCAGGGAAGGGTATTTTGCCAGGACTCACTCAACAGCATGGTAAATTGTAGCGGTACAACATTCTGTATCACTGCAATAAGTGGCGATGCAGAAGGTTAGCTATCGCTAGTCACTGGCCGCCAATGAGAAATAGACCTTAATGTTTTATAGAGTTTATGGACTATTAAAACAAGAACACTCGTCCGTCTGATACAATTAGTGCATTGCAGAGCTATCACACAGGTTATTCAAATCCATTGCAAAGCAATTCAGACATCCTAAGCCCTGTTTCGGGGCTAAGAATGGTACCTGAAATTCTTTTACTAATGCAGAGAAGCTTTGTGGCATCTCACATTCAAGTTCACCTACACACATTAGTGGCGCACGCAGGGGGGGTTTCTGAGTCTCTAGAAACCCCTCCTGCGCTAACTAAGTGGCCACTGTCCTATACAGCAGCCGCGGCGCTGTCAAAGAAGCGTCCGTGGCGGTGCTGTAGTGTATACAGCACCGCCGCGGACGCTTCTTAGACAGCGCCGCGGCTGCTGTATAGGACAGAGCTGACGAAACGGAGCTGCCCACACATGCGCAGCAGCTCTCTCTTGGGTTGTTTTTTGTTTGTTTTGTTTTTTGGGTCGGGGGGGAAACCCCCCCGACAATCCTCCGTGCGCCCCTGCACATTGGAGCCAATATTGTGAGCTGAACATGAGAATGCAGAATATCATTAGAAAACCAATGAGACAAAATATTATAACATTCACAAATTAAACATTTAAAATAGAATGTATAGGCAAGAAGGAAGTATTATTTAGAGCCCATTGGTCCAGTATTTTAAAATAAATATAACAGATAAGCTGTAGACTTTTTAACAGACTGTATGTAGTTCATGAAACACGAGGGCACACACATATGCGCTGTAACAGTGGCAAAACTGTCTGCACATGACGGGTACACTTTAAGAGTAGCTTAATGCTTTGTATTGCAATGAGTAATAATCATCATGAGTCTGTGATTTTAGTGCACTGTTTCATTTTGCTTTCACTTTCTTTTCCCACAGGTCTGGCATGTATCCTCCCCCACAGAGTGTCAGTTTGAAGAAATAAACAATATATCATAAAATTATATGTTTGCCGGTGGGAGGTCTGGTTTCTCAAGCAGAAACACTGCTCTCCTGCCTCCCAAGTATTGTAGTGTGGTTACTGCGTTGTGTTCATACACCAGACCACCACGGCACCTACATACAACTATGTATAAATTCACATGGGCCGTCATATAGGATCTTCAAAGTATATAGAAGAACAGTGTCTCCAACCAAGTACAACCCTGCAGTGTCAGAACAAAGCATGTCCAGCCACCATGACAAAGTCTTAGCGATGCCTCTAGTGTCCCGGAGTCCCCCCCACCCCCCTCGCTCTCTCAACAAGGTAGAGTAGGGTCCTCTTCTTAGTAAGTCTGGTCCAGAGCATGCAGGACAAAGGGAACTTACAATGGGGCTCCCATAGCAGCCACGTTCCCTACACTTCCACCACTGCAGACACGCAGCGAGTGATTCTGTATGTGTGTGAGTATCTGTGTTATATATATATATAATTTTATTTTTTGAAATTGATATTGTATGTGTGTTGTGTGGGGCAGCACGGTGGCGTAGTGGTTAGCACTTCTGCCTCACAGCACTGGAGTCATGAGTTCAATTCCCAACCATGGCCTTATCTGTGAGGAGTTTGCGTGGGTTTCCTCCGGGTGCTCCGGTTTCCTCCCACACTCCAAAAATATACTGGTAGGATAATTGGCTGCTAACAAATTGACCCTAGTCTGTCTGTGTCTCTCTGTCTGTGTCATTAGGGCATTCTTAAAAGGGACCCTCTGTTAGCTAAAATCCTTCCAGATAAACCTGTCATCATTTTTTAAAGCAGAAACTTAAAAGATATCCTAGCTCCTAGTTTACTAAGAGCTAAGGTTAAGAATGTTTCTAATTTTGTATTTGACTGGAAAGGATCAAATAAATGTAACCATTGCAATATATGCAAGTAAAGTTTTTTTAATCACGACAATAGCCTTAAATTTGATATCAAACACTGGATGAATTGTGTTCCTATGTCTGTTATACACCTTCTTGAATGCACATGTGGGTTAAAATACATAGGAAAAACGAAACAACCTTTAAAATTGCGCATACAGAAGCACATTAGAAATATTAAAAATAAAATTTCCAATCATTCAGTGTCAAAACACTTTATTGAAAAACATTATTTGGATCCAAAGTTTCTAAATTTTAAGGCAATTGAACTTGTGGAAGTGAATGTCAGAGGAGGTGACCTCCAAAACAGGCTGTCGCAACGTGAAATGTATTGGGTTTATAAACAGGGCACTTTAGCACCCTTTGGCCTGAATGAATCCTATGACATTGCACCTTTTTTAGACTGACAGTATTCTTGGGATTGTAAGTGATTTATTAGTTTTTATATTCTATGTATTTGTTATGTATATATGCCCATAATATGCTCCATATATACATACTGTTGCACCTTATATACTATGCACAATTTGTGTGATACTTTAGATATGTATAGCATTTTAAAATGTAATTACATGTATGTATTTTTATGTATCTTTTATGGTTTTTTATTTGGTCTATCTTGCATACTACTTGGTATAACTTGTGAAGTGGCTTATTGTTTTTTCTCACTGTACTATACACGGGAACTATCTAGTTTGATAGTACAACTTTCCCACACATATGCACAATAGCAAAAACGAGTGATTGAAGTTTTAGAAATTCCGATTCTTGCGCTTGCACACTGGCTATTTCCGGTACGCGGGCTAGATGACGATATAACACACTATATAAGATGATGCTAAAGCTCCCGTGACATAAAACCCTCCTGAGGAAGTTTTTATTGGATTAGACTAAACGCGTTGAGGTATATTCTTGCTGCTATATGGACATTTAGGCTGCTAATATACAGTGAACTAATACCTTATGTTTTCATTTTGCTTGACACACACAGATATGCAGTGTAAAGGATAAGCACTGACAACTGTCTTTTTTTTTGTTTACATATATGGGCATTTATATTGCCACGCAGCTGGTACCATATATAAGATGGGATATACTGATCGCGGGCTTATTGCCAAGCAGTTGGTACCATATATAATGTGGGATATACCGAGCACGGGCTTGTTTTTTCTCTGGTTTTGTTTAAAAATATTGCCTTATTGTCATAGCAGCTGTCCATCAAGTCTATTTAAGGCACATTTGGGTGTGGCTCACAAGCCAGCCCTTGGTAGATATAAACCCCTACACCTGGGAGGTGAGTCATCTGATTTTAACTGCATTTTAATGGTGTTAAAAGCATATTGGTCAGTGTAGGACCTGCATATAATGAGGTGCCCTTGACGCTTGGATGCAGGCTTAAATGTTTTAATCAAAATATGAACTAATACCTAATGTTTTCATTTTGCTAGACACACACAGATATGCAGTGTAAAGGATAAGCGCTGACAACTGTCCTTTTGCTAATATACAGTGATTGTGAATACTGAATTGAGATCGGTGGTAAGAACTTGATGTATTACTACTGTTGCAGTCTGATTGTTGGATTGTACAGATAAGCTGTTTACTCTTTTATTCAATATGAGTGCAACCATTGTATTATATTGAAATAAAATGTGTAGTTTTACATACTACACTATATCGATCATTATTCCCTTTCCTGTGGGGATAATAAGGAAAAACATCTTCATATACAAGAGGCTGATGCGGATACCTGGTGACAGGTAAGCTATACTTATATTTTATTCTGGTACGCAGAATCTAAATAGATGTGGCACAAGCACGGTCTATGTGTGTATTATCCCACTGGGGTGTTTCTTTGTTAAATGGTGTTCAGTGAACCTAAGCACTGGGGGCCTGAGTCATTAAGGAGAATAAAGCATAAAAAAGGAGTAACTTTGTATCCGGGCAAAACCATGTTGCATTGGAGGGGAAGGTAAATGTAAAATGTAGGGACAGATTTATAGTTGGGGTAGGGCATGTCCGAGATCAACTTTAAATTTCAGTGTACAAATAAAGCTATTAAGTATTTGTGTGCTACATGAAAAAACAGCCAGTATTTAAGTTATGTGCATGATATTAAACTGATTTGCACCCCTTGCACCGTGACATGGTTTGTCCCAGAGAACATTTACTCCTTTTTTGTGCCTTACTTTCCTTAATGACTCAGGCCCTGGGTGTTCAAGTGAATATTACCAAAATTTGCTACACTATTATCGATTTCCATATTTTTTGCTTATGTGGTGAGATCCAGAGACAGGACTCTAAGAACCAGATGGACACATGATATATTATGAGCGCTGACAAGCTTCTATCTGGTACACATATCACTTTCTAGAAGATAACATCATATATTTGTACTATATTATACTATGAGGCGCCTTGCTGTCTTATCTTATTTTTTCCGGATTGACCATCTGGCTTCACGCAATTGGGCTGCCGCTTGAACATAGGACTGTGTATATTACTCATACAGAACAGCATTTGCACTGTTTTCATTTTGGGCTCTTTTATATATTGGACTTGAATTTGTTATTAGCGCCAGTTACACCAATAATTTTGTATTTTCATATACCGTATGTACTCGAGTATAAGTCGACCCGAATATAAGCCGAGGCACCTAATTTTACCACAAAAAACTGTGAAAACGTATTGACTAGAGTATAAGCCTAGGGTGGGAAATGCAGCAGCTACTGGTAAATAAAAAAAAAAAATATTGGGGGGTGGTTTCAATGCATTAGATAAATACAATATTTTTTTTATTAAATCTCTGTTTGTAAGATAATAAGAGACTATCAGTAAATGTTAATCTGGTGTGGAGGAGAGAAAGGGGTTATTCTTGATGAATTGTCTTGTGACCTTTGAATCTTGGCATTGCCAGATATTTGTGTTTTTCATGGATGTTTATTACATGTGATGAGTGTTTATAAATGTCTTGAAATTAAGTAGAAACATAGCTCAACACGAGAACAGGTACACAAAATCTCTTTGAGAGAGAGATTGATTTTACTTACTTACTGGGATTAAACAGTTGGCCATAACAAGCAGGAAATTCCGGTTACCCTGGTGTATTGAAGACCCTTAAAAAGACACTACACAAGGAGCGATCATCAGCAGGGTGTCCCCAAAGAGAAGAAGCAGAGTTTGGCTCCGAACTGACCCCCAAGACATAGGAGCCGCCAATATAGCAGTCGAGGAAAGAGAGAGAGATCTTCAGACTTTCACTTCCGCAGTGGAACGCATGTGCGTTTCACAGACAGGAAGTTTGGCATTTGGAACGCAAGTTTGCATTCCAAATGCCGAACTTCCTGTCTGTGGAACGCCCATGCGTTCCACTGCGGAAGTTAAGAGCTGAGGGACTGGAGAACAGGTGAGTACACTTGGCTTATACACTCGTGTATAAGCCAAGGGGGGCTTTTTCAGCATATAATTTAATTTTTTTAAATTGATATTGTATGTGTGTTGTGTGCAGCACGATGGCATAGTGGTTAGCACTTCTGCCTTACAGCATTGGAGTCATTAGTTCAATTCCCGACCATGGCCTTATCTGTGAGGAGTTTGTATGTTCTCCCGTTTTTGCGTGGGTTTCCTCCGGGTGCTCCGGTTTCCTCCCACATTCCCAAAAAATACTGGTAGGTTAATTGGCTGCTAACAAATAGACCCTAGTCTGTCTGTGTGTGTGTGTGTGTGTGTGTGTGTGTGTTCGGGAATTTAGACTGTAAGCCCTAATGGGACAGGGACTAATGTGAGTGAGTTCTCTGCACAGCGCTGCGGAATTAGTGGCGCTACATAAATAAATGGTGATGATGATGATATTTATTAAATCCATTAGGCCCAATCACTGGACAAGTGGATCTTTCACATCTAGCTACACATGGCATTTACATGTCAAGCCAAGTCCACAATATTAATATATTTTATTTGTGCATTTAAAATAGAGATGGGCGGGTCCGGTTCCCCGAGAACCCAACCCACCCGAACTTTGCCTATCCGAGTATCGAGCTGAGTAGCTCGGTACTCTCCAGCCCGCTCCGAATCCAAATCGAGGCCGAACGTCATCGTGACGTCGTCGGATCTCGGGGTTCGGTTCTCGCGATACTTCAACATTATAAATACACGTCTCCACAGCAATCCATTGCCATTTGACAGAGGGAGAGAGCAGGGTGTAGTCACAGGCTGATTAGAGCAGGGACAGAGAATCCAATATTCTTCTTGCAATTGCTCTAACAAAAATCGCTAGAGAAGAGAGGAGGATAGAGGTTTATTTTTTTTTTTTAATATTTGGCCCTCCCCAGTGCTTTTGGGGGTGTCCCCCATAATTGTGCATAAATATTTCTGGCTGTCAAAAGTCATATCTGTCAGTAGTATCTACCAACTAATTTTAAGCACTCCTTATTGCTTTTGGGGTGTCCCCCATAATTGTGCATAAATATTTCTGGCTGTCAAAAGTCATATCTGTCAGCAATATCTACCAACTAATTTTTAGCACTCCCCAGTGCTTTTGGGGTGTCCTCCCTAATTGTGCATAAATATTTCTGGCTGTCAAAAGTCATATCTGTCAGCAGCATCTTACCAAATAATTTTTACCACTACAAGTGCTTTGCGCTCAGAATGGATTCAAAGTTCTCCACATATGATCAGAATGAGCAGCCAGGTTCTGTCACCAGTCCTGATGTTAGTGTTCCCAGTACGTCATCTGGGCAAGGTGATGTCAAACTACAAAGTGTTTTCGAAATCAGTCCAAAAAAACAAAACCACAAAAAAATTTACTGTGTTGAAGCGAAAAAGAAGTGTTACTGAGCAAAAGTTAAGTGCCGATAAAAAAAAAATTGCCAACATGCCATTCTATACACGCAGTGGCAAAGAGAGAATGATGCCTTCACCTTTGGCTATTAGTGGCAGATCCAAAAATGTTACCGAGCCTACAAGTGGTGCATAACTACTGTTACGCGTCAAAGCCGAGCTGCAAGATAACAGTAAGGCATTGGAGGATAATGTTTGCTCTGAATCAGAAATGACACCGATCCCTGTGGAGAGTCCATCCAACAGTGGTATGTCTAATCGTGAGCATTCTGTTAGTGTACCCATATAGAAGGGCCCTTTCAGCAGTTCTGCTGATGTGTACCTGAACAGCCCGAGTGTAGCCGGTGATACACAAATTGAGGATGCCACTTTGGAAATAGAAGAGGATGAGGGGAAGATTTATGGAGGTGACGAGGGTGCTAATGAGGATGTTGATGATTATGATGCAGACAGATACCAAATTGCCTTTCTCAATTTCTATTTATATTCTAGATTATATAATGGCTGAATAGTTTTCTATTTTACTCCTAGTGGAGCGGGGATCTGATGCAGACAGATACCAAACTGCCTTTGTCCATTTCTTTGTATCTTCGAATTTCTAGTTCTACAGTCTATGCAGGCTGCTTTTTTTTTACTATTTTACTACACGTGGATGGGGGGGGGTCTGATGCAGACAGATACCAAACTGCCTTTGTCCATTTCTTTGTATATTCAAATTTCTAGTTCTACAGTCTATGCAGGCTTCTTTTTTTCTATTTTACTACACGTGGATGGGGGGGGGGGTCTGATGCAGACAGATACCAAACTGCCTTTGTCCATTTCTTTGTATATTCGAATTTCTAGTTCTACAGTCTATGCAGGCTGCTTTTTTTTATATTCAACTACAAGTGGAGGGCGGGGTGGGGGGTGGCATAGATAGCCACCAAAGTACCGTGGTCCATTTAATTTTACATTCTTGCTCCACAGTCTGTGCAGGCTGCTTTTTTTATATTCAACTACAAGTGGAGGGCGGGGGGGGGGGGGGGCATAGATAGGCACCAAAGTACCGTGGTCCATTTAATTTTACTTTCTAGCTCCACAGTCTGTGCAGGCTGCTTTTTTAATATTCAACTACAAGTGTAGGGTGTAATATACACCCAAAGACGATGGCTACATTGCCAGTAATCAAAGATGGAGGAGGTAGACAACCAGGTTTGACTTTATAATTTGCAGACAAGTGTTCGCATTAAGGACGGCCTACCAGGGATTAAACTGTTTTTTTCATAATTTATTAGCTTTAGAATTACCTCACTTATCTAAGAAACTGGTGGAGCACTAAATTAGGTTATTTTAGACCAAAAAATTTGTATTTTTTTCAAAAATACCAAAACAAAACCAAACAAAACCAAAACCAAAACCAAAACACGCAAGGGCGGTTTTGCAAAACCAAAACACGAAGGTAATCCAGATCCAAAACCGAATACAAAACCAAAACACGGGGGTCAGTGACCATCTCTAATTTAAAAGCAACTCAGCCTTAAAATAAAAAATAATTGCTTTTTGATACAGCTCTTGGGATACATAGTAATCAATTTGCCTTTTTTTCTAATTCACTCTAAATAAACTCGATTTTATTGTACATGTTGCTGTTTTCAGTCAGTGAATTTGCTACTAGGATCATACATTAAAATGTTAATACTATACTGCCATCTTGTGGCTGATTTCTAGAAGGTACTAGAAAGTAAAATAGTTGCTAATGGTCTGATTTAATTATATAGAAAACCAAAAACAACTGTAGGGCGCTGCAATCACCCTTTCATAGAGCTTGGGCTGCTGCTCTTCTAGGACAGAATCTGGCTCTGTCAAAACATAGAAAAACTAGCCACAAAAAAAGAGGAGTGCAAAGCACCAAGTCTAATAATAATTATTATTTATTACAAATTAAAAACATTGTAAAATGGATTAAAGCATATAGCCAAGGCTTATATAAATCAAACAACTATACATAAACAAGCTTGACCTAATACTGCAAACAAGTTGTTGGCCAAAAATAGATATCATATGGTACCATATGTAAAAAATGGGAATGCCACTAATGAGATCCAATCCGGAGACTGCTGAATATGATAGATGGTAAAATTGCTCAGAGGTGATGAAGTGGGCGGTCCGCCGAGAAACGCGTTAGATTTGATATATGTTGAATTTTTTACCAAGTGCTGGCCAGCCTTTATAACAAGCTGTTTTGGGATTTATGCTGAGATTTTTTTTCGTTGACTGCCATCAACATTCACTGGAGTGATTACAACATCGGAAGTCCGGTATCCATGAAATTGCAAAGTGCAGCTAAGTAAACATACATATTCTTCTCTAGTGCCTACAAACATTTACTTTTATTTTGGCACAGCTATAGAGTATGAATAAGGGCAATGCTGATTTAATACTTGACAAGTTGATGTTGACAATATAAAAATATACATCTGGAGTAATCATTTGCTTTTTGGTGCTTGATTTACACCCTGCGGTGGATCCATTAATCACTATATGATTCAAACTAGTGTTTGGGCTTCAGATTGAGCCCGCATAAGAAGTGATTATTATTAATTGCTATTTATTAGCTGTACTGATACCGATGAAAATATACACCTAAATGGTGGTTTCTTCTTTTTTGGACTAGCGATATAGGCAATCTATATTATCCTCCAATTTAGCTCCAAAGGAGCAATTTTACCATCTATCATATTCAGCAGTCTCCGGATTGGATCTCATTAGTGGCATTCCCATTTTTTACATATGGTACCATATGATATCTATTTTTGGCCAACAACTTGTTTGCAATATTAGGTCAAGCTTGTTTATGTATAGTTGTTTGATTTATATAAGCCTTGGCTATATGCTTTAATCCATTTTACAATGTTTTTAATTTGTAATAAATAATAATTATTATTAGACTTGGTGCTTTGCGCTCCTCTTTTTTTGTGTTTAATTATATAGTACTTTAATATATAGCTTTTATAGAGTTACTGGGCATGTAAGAAATAGGTGTTGTCCATGTTAACTGATGCCAGTGGATTATGCTAACACTAGTGATGGCAAAAGTATAAGTTGTAGGAGAGTTTTAAGAGATATATGTTCAGGGCCATAATGATAGCAGTGCGAGCGATGCCACCGACTGGTGCGCAAGCCAGTGGGGGCGTAATGGCTGCCCACTGTTTGCCCATAGTATATACTCCAGATGTGTATGAATGCGGTGTTGACACAGGGCAACACCTCACTTCAACACCTGGTGATAGATGAAAGGGTTGTAGAGAAGGGGGGGCTGAAGATAACAGAGGGAGAGGACTGGAAAAAACGGTGGAGAGGTGGGTGGAAAGAACGGGGGGCGAGAGGTCTGTAGAAAACATGGTGGAGAGGGGGGCTAGAGAGATGGGGGAAATGAAGACAGAGAAAATGGGGGTATAGGAGACTGAAGAAGATATAGTGGAGAAAACAGGGGGGAGGGGACTGGAGAGAAGGATGGAAAAAACGGGGGTTTAGAGGGAGCTTGAGAGAACAAGGGGAAATTCAGGAGGTTGGTTGTTGAAGAGAAGGTGGATTTTCTTTGTGGGACATAAATATATGTCACATAAATACTATAAAACATATTTACGTAATTGAATACAACTATAAAAGGCAGCCTAAGGGGGGTATTCAATTGTTAGCGAGACGGGTGAAAATCCCGTGCTCGAAAAAAACAAAAACCTGCGCTCGTTTTTTCCTGTTTGAGCGCTCGTTTTAAAAAAAACCCGCTCAATTCAATTGTTAACACTGCATCCACCCCCTCGCGCTCTATTATTGGTCCTAGCGAGTTTGAAATGAGGAGTGGTTAAGGCAGTCATTTTAGTATAAAAAAATAAAAGAAAATTAATGCAATCAAGAAGGGCCCCAGCACTGCAAAGGAGATTGGGCCCCTACACTGTAATCAAGAAGGGCCCCAGCACTGCAAAGGAGATTGGGCCCCCACACTGCAATCAAGAAGGGCCCCAGCACTGCACAAGAGAATGGGCCCCCACACTGCAATCAAGAAGGGCCCCAGCACTGCAAGCAACAATGCCCCCCCCCCCCCCCCCTGGACAGCAGAAGCAGGTAAATTTTTTGCTATTTACAAACATTTTGTGAACACTGGCCAAGCATGGACATTTATAAGGTACAAATATTTGTTGGGACTTTGCGTAAATGAGTGTGTGTAGGTAAAGCATCAGAAAACTGAGGATATCGTCCATGGTGAGTATTTTGGTTTTTTTGGTTTTTAATAAAAATCTATGGTGTACATGAGGGTGTTTACTGCATTTCTTGGGGTTTTATTATTTTTAATAAAGATTTGTGGTTGGAATGAGGGTGTTGTGCTTTTATTTAACATTTTGCTTTGTGGAACTACAGATCACAGCCAGTCGTGGGTGTAAGAGCATTTTGGCACTTCTGGTTCAACAAGTGCAAACATGCCCTGGGTGCCATGGGTACGCTGGTGCTTGTAGTTAGACAAGAAGCAGCATGCCCACACTATTTAGGCCAACATGGCTGGCTGGGACATGTAGTTCCACAAGTCAAATTTTTTTTTAAAAAAAAAAATTTCATGCAAAATCCCCATTTATTACCCTACTACCCACAGCCATGGGGTAGTAGGAAGAGCCCTAGTGCTATCGGCACTGGACTGGGTGTCCCTAGGGGGGTGGCCCGCTTACATTTTTCAGCGGACCACACTCCTTAGGGAATCCAGGCCAGCGCTGAACAGTCTGGGAATGCTATCAATTAAATTCTGGGGCTGATTCTTCCAACGTTTCAATCATGTTTAATGATGGAATAGACCAAGCAGTGCCGCCCCCATGTGGTGATGTATTCTGAAAAAGGTTTTTCTGGGAGGGCATCCGGGGCAGTGAGATATTTAAGGAGGAGTTCTGACCCTCTGGCAGTATATCTATATCTATAGAAAGATCCCTCTTCTCTTTCTCTTTCTCTTTATATATAAATATATATATATATATATATATATATATATATATATATATATATAAATATATACTGTGACAAAGGATTGCAAACACGGCACTGCTGAATCAAATCTCTTTATATCACAATTTCTCCCGCAACCCTACTTCTGGCTAAACAGTCTTTTCCTCACTACTAGCCGGCCACTAACTGGCATCGGTGGCCCCGCCCACAAGTTCAAACAGTGTTTTTATCCTCCACCCCAGCACTACAAATGAATCACAACACAATAAACCAATTACTACACCCATATGGTACACCTGTGTGTGTGTGCAGGGGCGGATTGGTAATAGGCCTTACTGGGAATTTTCCTGGTAGGCCAGTGGCCTAATGAGGCCATCTGATGTTTTGTTAAAAAAAATTTTTTAATGAAAGTGATTTTAGTTTCCAGTGGTGCAGGCAGGGGTTCTGGCGCGGGGACAAGATGGTGGCTGGCCCCTCCTCTAGGATCAGCTCCCTAACCTGATTTGTCCGTGGATCTCCCTCCTTCCTCCTGTTTGGCCTCCTCCAATCTCTGTACATCCACACATCACATGGAACGGGCACTACATGACAGGTGCCGTCCCCATGTGTGAGAGGTGCGACGCAGAGAGGAGTCTCCAATACCGCTGGAACAAGATAAGTATGAGGGGGTCTGCTATATTCCTATACTATGTGAGGGAATGGGAGGCTGCTATATTCCTATACTATGTGAGGGAATGGGGGGAGGCTGCTATATTCCTATACTATGTGAGGGAATGGGGGGCTACTATATTCCTATACTATGTGAGGAAATGGGGGGAGGCTGCTATATTCCTATACAATGTGAGGGAATGGGGGGGGCTGCTATATTCCTATACTGTGTGAGAGAATATGGGCGTTGCTATAATCCTATACTATGTGAGGGAATGGGGGACTTCTATATTCCTATACTATGTGAGGGAATGGGGGGGGAGGCTGCTATATTCCTATACTATGTGAGGGAATATGGGGGTTGCTATAATCCTATACTATGTGAGGGAATGGAGGGCTGCAATATTCCTATACTATGTGAGGGAATGGGGGGCTGCTATATTCCTATACTATGTGAGGGAATGGGGGGGAGGCTGCTATATTCCTATACTATGTGAGGGAATGGGGGTGGCTGCTATATTCCTATACTATGTGAGGGAATATGGGGGTTGCTATATTCCTATACTATGTGAGGGAATGGAGGGCTGCTATATTCCTATACTATGTGAGGGAATGGGGGGCTGCTATATTCCTATACTATGTGAGGGAATGGGGGGGAGGCTGCTATATTCCTATACTATGTGAGGGAATATGGGGGTTGCTATATTCCTATACTATGTGAGGGAATGGAGGGCTGCTATATTCCTATACTATGTGAGGGAATGGAGGGCTGCTATATTCCTATACTATGTGAGGGAATATGGGGGTTGCTATATTCCTATACTATGTGAGGGAATGGGGGGGAGGCTGCTATATTCCTATACTATGTGAGGGAATATGGGGGTTGCTATATTCCTATACTATGTGAGGGAATGGAGGGCTGCTATATTCCTATACTATGTGAGGGAATGGAGGGCTGCTATATTCCTATACTATGTGAGGGAATATGGGGGTTGCTATATTCCTATACTATGTGAGGGAATGGGGGGCTGCTATATTCCTATACTATATGAGGGAATGGGGGGGAGGCTGCTATATTCCTATACTATGTGAGGGAATATGGGGGTTGCTATATTCCTATACTATGTGAGGGAATGGAGGGCTGCTATATTCCTATACTATGTGAGGGAATGGAGGGCTGCTATATACCTATACTATGTGAGGGAATGGGGGGGAGGCTGCTATATTCCTATACTATGTGAGGGAATGGGGGGCTGCTATATTCCTATACTATGTGAGGGAATGGGGGGCTGCTATATTCCTAAACTATGTGAGGGAATGGGAGGTTCTATATTCCTATACTATGTGAGGGAATGGGGGGCTGCTATATTCCTATACTATGTGAGGGAATGGGGGGCTGCTATATTCCTAAACTATGTGAGGGAATGGGAGGTTCTATATTCCTATACTATGTGAGGGAATGGGGGGCTGCTATATTCCTATACTATGTGAGGGAATGGGGGGCTGCTATATTCCTATACTATGTGAGGGAATGGGGGGCTGCTATATTCCTATACTATGTGAGGGAATGGGGGGCTGCTATATTTTTCTACTATGTGAGGGAATGGGGGGCTGCTATATTCCTATACTATGTGAGGGAATGGGGGGCTGCTATATTCCTATACTATGTGAGGGAATGCGGGCTGCTATATTCCTATACTATGTGAGGGAATGGGGGGCTGCTATATTCCTATACTATGTGAGGGAATGGGGGGGGGTTCTATATTCCTGTACTAGAACACCCTGTTTTTTGTCCGCTTACTGAAGCTGTCACTGGTACTGCCCTTCACACAATTACAATCAGATTGAAACACTTGGGATTTTTAAAGAAATAAATCTATTTGTTTTATGAGGTGCACTGCTCCAAGGTAAAGAACACCCGGGGCCTGATTCATTAAGGAAAGTAAGGCAAAAAAATTAGCAAGTGGGCAAAACCATGTTACAATGCCAGGGGTGCAAATTAGATTATTATTTTGTACATAAGTTAAATACTCTCAGTTTTTTCAGGTAGCACACAAAATAATTGATAGTTCTAATTGTACACAGAAATTTAAAGGTGATCTACGAAATGCCCTACCCCAACTATGGGCTAGATTTACTAAACTGCGGGTTTGAAGAAGTGGAGATGTTGCCTATAGCAACCAATCAGATTCTAGCTGTCATTTATTTATTACATTCTACAAAATGACAGCTAGAATCTGATTGGTTGCTATAGGCAACATCTCCACTTTCTCAAACCCGCAGTTTAGTAAATATACCCCTATAACTCTGACATCACATTTTAAATTGACATCCCCCTCAAATGCAATGTTTGGGGGGGGGGGTTCGCTCTTAATGGAATGTCAGTGGAAGTGTGTGGGCTATTAATTTAATGGTGAGATTGGGGATAAATCAGTTGATATAGATTAGCTGATCTATTGTTTAAATTACACACCATCAGCCTGTAAAAAGGAAAGTTATATCCTGCAGTTTACAAATCTGTACATGACTTTATAATCTATTACAACATAGCATGGTTAAATACTCACCCGCCCATGGTAATTTGTATTTCCATATCGCTCGGGAGCTGTACCTCTATGTCCTCAACTGGATCATTGTTGTTGCTACTTTTCTGGAGGTATGTCATCACCAAGAGACTAAATCCAATTTACAGCACCCATTATTTACAGGGACAGACAGCTATTATTTATTTCTCTCTGAGCCAGTGATTTCTTGAATGGTGGTTCTGCATCCAATTTCCCAGGATCGAAATAAGCAAAGCATGAGACCAAAAATCATAATCAGTACCCCCAAAACCCAAAAAATTTATGCACTGACGCCTCAGATTAAATAGTCATATGGGTCGTTTTCTTCTCCTTGAGCCTCCAGCCTGACTCTACATCTTGCTAGAAAGATCACACCAACTCCAATAACGGCCAGAGCAGGGCCTAACACTTCCTTAGTTCTACTGCAGTTGTTTCTGTTACTGCAGGACTTGAAGGTGTAGATGGCGAGCAGTGTCCCCAGACATAATAACATCTCTCCGAATATATAAAGTCTGCATATAAATCTGCTTGTTCTCTGCGGAGTCCAGCGCCCACATGGGAAGCAGAAAGTTGGCATTCGCTGGGTTCTCTAGGTTCAGCTCTAGACTTACTCACTGGCTGCTTCACCTATACTGAGCAGGTGATGCTGTGACAGTTACATTTATACTTACCAGTGTTCTGTGATGTATCATTGGTATTGTGACGTCACGTGAGCTAATCTGTAGGTCATGTGACAATCCTAGCACTGAACTGAAAACATTAAGTTGACAGTTATTAAGTGTAAAATATAGACAAATTCAAAATACCTTAATACAGTTTTTAAAAAGACGCCATGTCTACAGGAGCAAAATAATTATTATATAATATATAAGAATATATCATGTAGGGATATATGTAAAAATAAACACTTTAAACACTTACTAATTGGATATAGGGAAGGATATGTCTGCAGAATTATTAGAGTTTAAGTAACAATTGCTGTTACTAAAAATGTCAAACACAGATATAAGTCATAGTCATAGCAGAGGTCAGTTAGAAAACAGAACTAAGGTGCCAAATTCACAATCAATGTGATGTGTCAGTCCAATGTAAAGGTCAGTAATCGGCAAGCCAAATAAGTACAGAAGTACAGATTACTCCAAAAGAGTAATCAAAGATTTTTTTTCCCGCTGGCGTGGGCAGGAGTTCCCCCCTCCTCCAATCCCTGTATAGCCACACATCACATGGGACTTACACAGGGGGACAGCACCTGTCATGTGGTGCGAGAGGTGCGACACAGAGAGGAGTCTCCAATACAGCTGGAACAAGGTAAGTATGAGGGGTCTGCTATACTCCTATATTATATGAGGGAATGGGGGGGTGCTATATTCCTATACTATGTGATGAAATCGGGGACTGTTATATTCCTATACTATGTGAGGGAATAGGAGGGGCTTCTTTATTCCTATACTATGTGAGAGAATGGGGGCTGCTATATTCTTATACTATTTGAGTGATTTCAGGGCTGCTATATAACTATGCTATGTGAGGGAATGGGGGGGCTATATTTATATACTAAGTGAAGGAATGGGGGGACTGCTATATTACTACAATGTGCGAGGGAATGGAGGGCTATGTTACTAAAATGTGTAAGGGAAAGGAGGGGGGGGTCTTAATATAATGTGTGATGGAAGTGAGTGGGGGGCCTTAAAATGATGTGGGTTGAAGCTATACATTTACTGGAGGAGTGTAGTTGGGGGCTATTTTATTTGTGTAGTGATGGGGATATTTAATTTAATAGTGGGTCCTGTTAATTTAAGATGGGCTGATGGAACCTTTAATTTAATCCTGAGATGGTTTTGGGGCTATTAATTGAATGTGGGCTGTGTCGCGTGAATGAATTTATTAAATATGAATTATTAAATGACAGTGACGGTTGTGGGAAATAGGTGCATTTAATAAACATAAATGTTATTCATTTATTGCTGGAGGGGAATATCTACTGTAATTTGGGTGGGAGGTAGGCTATAAATTTAATTTTGGATTGTGGATTGTAGCTAATTATTTAATGGTAGTGCTATTAATTTATTTCTGGGGTGATAGTGGGGCTATTTAATTTATTTGTGGAGTGATGGTGGGGCTATTTAATTTAATAGTGGGCCCTATTATTTAAGGTGAGGTGACAGGACTTTTAATTTAATGCTGGCCTGGTTTAGGGCTATTAAATGAATATAGAGCTGAGGGTGGGTAACAGGGCTATTCATTAAATGTAAATATCAATTATTTAATGTCAGGGATGGTTGTGGGAAATGATTATATTTATTAAACGTAAATGCTATTATATTATTGCTAAGGCTGTTTGGAGGGAGTGAAATAGGTTTATTTATTAAACGGGAATATTATTAATATTGGGGCTGGTTGGAGAGAAATAGATCTATCCATCCATTGTGTGAACTATTATTTTAATGAGGGGGCTTAAGGGAGGCCTAATTATTCAACGTGGGTGCTATTAATTTAATGCCAGGGCTGGTTGGAGTATTCTAAATTTCATGTACCCATTATTTTTTCCAAATTGAGCACCAAAAATTCCCCAAAATTCCAGGATCCAGACAAGCAGCAACCGTGTTAAAGACACCAGCAGCTACAGAGAGTGAAAGTGACAATAACAGGTAGAAGAGAGCAGGACAGTCTGCCAACTGTCATGAATCTGGAGGGACAGTCCAGAATTTGACAGTTGTGAGGTATGTCCTGCTTCACACTGTACTGCTCGTGAAGCCAGAGCTTTGTGCACCCTGGATTGCCTGTGTATTATCTACACATTTATCTTAGAGATGAGCGCACTCGGATTTCTGAAATCCGAGCCCACCCGAACGTTGCCGATCCGAGCCGGATCCGGGTATTCCCGCCAA
Organism: Mixophyes fleayi; assembly: GCF_038048845.1. Taxonomy (NCBI): domain Eukaryota; kingdom Metazoa; phylum Chordata; class Amphibia; order Anura; family Limnodynastidae; genus Mixophyes; species Mixophyes fleayi. Next base: position 58,334,587 of record NC_134402.1, read on the forward strand.
TTGCAAAACTGAAACCGAGGCTCTGAGTCATAATCCCGCTGTCGGATCTCGCGATACTCGGATCCTATAAATTCCCCGCTAGTCGCCGCCATCTTCACTCGGGCATTGATCAGGGTAGAGGTAGGGTGTGTTAGGATTGTCCTCTGTTCTGCTATATCTCGTGCTGTTCAGTTCTGTGCTGTGCTGTGCTCTGTGTTCTGCTCAGTCCAGTGGTGCTGTGTCCTGTGCTCTGTCCTTCTGAGTTCAGTGGTGCTGCTGGGTCCTGTGCTGTGTCCTGTTCAGTCCAGTGGTGCTGTGTCCTGTGCTCTGTCCTTCTGAGTTCAGTGGTGCTGCTGGGTCCTGTGCTGTGTCCTGTTCAGTCCAGTGGTGCTGTGTCCTGTGCTCTGTTCTTCTAAGGGCATTCTTATTTCCCCATTATTCCCAAATTATAAAAAATTTCAAAAAAAGTTATAAAAATTTTTTCAAAAAAAGTAATTCTAAAAAAAATAAAAATATCCCAAAACAATCCTGCAGTATAAGTCCATTGGTACTGCTATATTACAAAGTTCACTGATTCAGCAGTATAAGTCTAGTGGTACTGCTATATTACAAAGTTCACTGATTTTGCAGTATAAGTCCATTGGTACTGCTATATTACAAAGTTCACTCATTCTGCAGTATAAGTCCATTGGTACTGCAATATTACAAAGTTCACTCATTCTGCAGTATAAGTCCAGTGGTACTGCAATATTACAAAGTTCACTCATTCTGCAGTATAAGTCCATTGGTACTGCAATATTACAAAGTTCACTCATTCTGCAGTATAAGTCCAGTGGTACTGCAATATTACAAAGTTCACTCATTCTGCAGTATAAGTCCATTGGTACTGCAATATTACAAAGTTCACTGATTTTGCAGTATAAGTCCATTGTTACTGCCATATTACAAATTTCACTGATTCTGCAGTATAAGTCCAGTGGTACTGCAATATTACAAAGTTCACTGATTCAGCAGTATAAGTCCATTGTTGTTACTGCCATATTACAAATTTCACTGATTCTGCAGTATAAGTCCAGTGGTACTGCTGTATAACTCCAGTCCAGTGGTACTCTCCTGTGCCGCATATAGTTTTTAAAGGCTTTGCCGAGTGTGTGTGGCTTCGGGGTACACTTTCTTGTGCTACATATAATGCAGAACAAAAATTTGGAGGATAAAGTAGGGAAAGATCAAGACCCACTTCCTCCTAATGCTGAAGCTGCTGCCACTAGTCATGACATAGACGATGAAATGCCATCAACGTCGTCTGGCAAGCCCGATGCCCAATCTCCTAGTACAGGGCATGTAAAATCCAAAAAGCCCAAGTTCAGTAAAAGTAGCAAAAAGAGAAACTTAAAATCATCTGAGGAGAAACGTAAAGTTGCCAATATGCCATATACGACACGCAGTGGCAAGGAACGGATTAGGCCCTGGCCCGTGTTCATGACTAGTGGTTCAGCTTCACCCAAGGAACTAAGCCCTCCTTCCCCCCCCTACAAAAAATTTAAGAGAGTTATGCTGTCAGCAACAACACAGCAAACAACTCTGCCTTCTAAAGAGAAATTATCACAAATCCCCAAGCAGGGCCAGTGCTAGGGTTCTCAGCGCCCTAGGCAAAATTTCAAAATACCGCCCCCCCCCCCCCACCCCACCCCAAGACACGCCAAATACCCACTTCCCAGACCCACACACACTTCACTTTTGGTTAAAAAAAAAAAAAAGAAGATAAGCCTTACCTCCTACAGCGGTCTGGCTGCCGTGATGTTTCATAGCGAATGTTGTCCAGACTCCACTGCTGTCCAGGGGTAATCACAGGATTCCTAGAGGGGAAGTATCCAAGTATTAGATATGGGAACAAAAACTTGTGAGAATGACACATCACACTGCTCCCCCTGCAGCATACTGCCCCCCCACTGCTTGACCATGTCCTTTGTCCCCCCCCTGCAGCACCATGTCCTCCGTCCCCCCCCCCCTGCAGCACCATGTCCTCTTCCGTCCCCCCTGCAGCACCATGTCCTCTGTCCCGTCCCCCCTGCAGCACCATGTCCTTTGACCCCCCCCTGCACACCATGTCCTCTGCCCCCCCCTGCAGCACCAAGTCCTCTGTCCCCCCCCTGCAGCGCCATGTCCTCTGTCGTCGTCCCCCTGCAGCACCATGTCCTCTGCCCCCCCCCACCGCAGCACCATGTCCTCTGTCCCGCCCCCCCTGCAGCACCATGTCCTCTGTCCAGGGCCGGTGCTAGGGTCCATGGTGCCCCAGGCATTTTTTAAAAAAAGCGGTGACCCCCCCCCCCCGCGCAAAAATCGCCGCCCTCCTCCCTCCTCTCCTTACCTTGTCTCACCACCGCCGCCTCTCTGCTCCGTCTCCTCCCCTCCACTCACTGATACTAGTAAGTGGAGGGGAGGAGACGGAGCAGAGAGGCGGCGGTGGTGACAAAATAGCCTCTTTTTTTATTGGCACGTCATGCTCTATTATTGATTTGAAGCAAGTCAAATATAGAGCATAAGTTGCAATAAAATAATTATTTTATGCACCATAGTTTTTAAATCAAACATAAGGCATAAAGTGCAAAAAAAATCAAATACCACACCCAACATTTTTTTTTACTTCACACTTGGGCTTTGGGTACCCCCTTTTTTAAAAAATAAAATTAATAATACTCCAAAAAAAATAATAAATTAAATATACTTACCGTTTTTGATGCTGAAGGCTGGTCAGATGCAGGGAGGCTCTTCCTTAATGGCTGCCCACCGCTCCTCGTCTTCTTTACAGCAAAGTAGAGGGGTGGAGCAGCCGGGTGCATGCTGGGAAGGGAGGGAGGTGTTGGGTAAACGTGTCTGTGACAGACAGTGTGATACTACAGCACAGCAGGCGCCGCCGGGTAAACACATGTCACCTGATCACTGACGTCAGTGATCAGGTGTGCAGCCCGGGCGCCTCTTAAAAAAAAAATTGACAGTCGCGGCGGCCATTGAAAAAACAGCGGCAGCACCCTGCTGCCGCTGCACCTCTCGCCCACTTCTATCCGCTGACTAGATTTTCAAATCTAGTCAGCGGCAGCGGCGCCCTGCAGGACCCGGCGCCCTAGGCAACTGCCTAAGGTTGCCTAATGGGAGCGCCGGGCCTGTCCCCAAGGCGAGTCCAAGGGTGTTGGTGGTTGCGAAGCCTGACTTTCCCATCACTGTACGGGAAGAGCTGGCTCCTTCCACCATATGCAGCACGCCCTCTGTATATGCTAGAAGGATCACCCACAGTCCAGTTACAGATTTGGCTAATGAAGGTGTGAATGTTGTACACTGGGAGGAGGATATTGATGTAGCTGGCACTGAGGAGGATGTTGATGATTATGATGCAGACAGATACCAAATTGCCTTTCTCAATTTCTATTTATATTCTAGATTATATAATGGCTGAATAGTTTTCCATTTTACTCCTAGTGAAGAGGGGATCTGATGCAGACAGATACCAAACTGCCTTTGTCCATTTCTTTGTATATTTGAATTTCTAGTTCTACAGTCTATGCAGGCTGCTTTTTTTATATTCAACTACAAGTGTAGGGCGGGGGGGGGGGGGCATAGATAGCCACCAAAGTAACGTGGTCCATTTAATTTCACTTTCTAGCTCCACAGTCTGTGCAGTCTGCTTTTTTTATCTTCAAAGTATTTACAAGCCTTGCAATCTAAATTAACAAGAGGTAGTGCTAGAACTCCACCCTCTATATGCTGCAGAGGATGGAGGAGCATAAAAAGGCCATTCAAGCCTACACAGCCACCTACGACATAGGAAAAGGAGTGGGGATGCGCCTGAGTCAAGCGCACTGGAGAATGATTTCCGTGTTGTGCAAGGTTCTGCAGCCATTTGAACTTGCCACACGAGAAGTCAGTTCCGACACTGCCAGCTTGAGTCAGGTGATTCCCCTGATCAAGCTTTTGCAGAAGCAGCTGGAGAAAGTGAGGGAGGAGCTGGTACACCATTGCGATTCCACCAAGCATGTAGCTCTTGTGGATGAAGCCCTTCGTATGCTTTGCCAGGATCCGAGGGTGGTCAGTCTTTTAAAGTCAAAGGAATACATTCTGGCCACCGTTCTCGATCCTCGGTTTAAAGCGTATGTTGTGTCTCTGTTTCCGGCGGACACAAGTCTACAGCGGTGCAAAGACCTGCTGGTCAGGAGATTGTCCTCTGAAGAGGACCGTGACATGCCACCAGCTCCACCTTCATTTTCATCACTGTTTGTGCAGTTCCAAAAAAGAGGAACTGCCATTTCTATTGCTACCTTCTTTCTTTCTGTATTTCCTGTGTCCTGTGGTCTGTTCTGCTAAGGGCATTGTTATTTCCAAGTTATCCAAAATTTCTAAAAAAAACAAATTTAAATTTATAAAAAAAATTATAACAAAATTAATTTTAAAAAAAATAAAAAAAATAATAAAAAAATTTCAAAAAATAATTGGAAAAAAATATTACAAAATTTTAAAAAATCTAGCTTGTACTGCTATTTAAAAGTCTAACTACGATCATTCACTGTTGCTGTACCCAAAAATAATAGGTACTGCTATTAAAGTACAGTCCAGTGGTACTCTCCTGTGCCGCAGATAATTTGTAAAAGTTTTGCTGAGTGTGTGTAGTTATGTATCACAGGTTTTAAGAAGAGGCACAACACTGACAACCTGTAAGAGAAACTGAGGGAAATAATCTCTCTGTGGCTCACCCCACTTAGACTCTCCTGGGGATTCGAATAACTGCCATTTCTAGTACTACCTTCTTTCTTTCTCTATTTAAAAAAAAACAAAAACCTGTCATTTCTATTACTACGCTAATTGTTTGTGCAGTCACAAAAAAGAGGAACTGCGCCCTTAACTGCTATGTTGGTTTTAGACGTCCATCTGTGCACTGGAATTCAGACCAGTTGAGGGTACCAAATTGGGTACCGGGGCCACTCCATTACGCAGTCCAGATACTTGTTTGGTGGAATTCAGTACAATTGTTTTTTTTTTATTATATTGTGGGGACCACTCCACTACGCAGTCCAGATACTTTTTTGGTGGAATTCAGACCAGTTGAGGGATTTTTTATTATATTGTGGGGACCACTCCACTACGCAGTCCAGATACTTTTTTGGTGGAATTCAGACCAGTTGAGGGTTTTTTTTATTATATTGTGGGGACCACTCCACTACGCAGTCCAGATACTTTTTTGGTGGAATTCAGACCAGTTGAGGGATTTTTTATTATATTGTGGGGACCACTCCACTACGCAGTCCAGATACTTTTTTGGTGGAATTCAGACCAGTTGAGTGTTTTTTTATATTGTAGGGACCACTCCACTACGCAGTCCAGATACTTTTTTGGTGGAATTGAGACCAGTTGAGGGTGATATATTGTGGCCCCGGTACCAAATTGGGTACCGGGACCACTCCACTATGCAGTCCAGAAAGCTACCTCGGTGAAACGTTTTGGACTAAAAACAATATTGTGAGGTGTGAGGGTGTTCAGAATAGACTGGAAATTAGTGGAAATGATTGTTATTGAATGTTATTGAGGTTAATAATAGCGTAGGAGTGAAAATAAGCCCAAAAACTTGATTTCGGAACTTTTTATGCTTTTTTCAAAATAAATCCGAATCCAAAACCTTAAATCCGAACCAAAACCTTTCGACAGGTGTTTTGCGAAACAAATCCGAACCCAAAACATCAAGCAAATCCGAACCCAAAACACAAAACACGAGACACCAAAAGTGGCCGGTGCACATCCCTAATTTATCTACACTGACAATATCACCAATCCTGCCTTCTTTGCACTTACTATATCACCAGCAATCACTTGGAATAGCTCTCCCCTTCACTTATGCCATTCTCAGCCCCCACTGTACTGATCTCATTGCCAACCCTCCCTGCACTGTTATTAATTCAAACCACTCAAAATCACTGGGCAAATTTAGAGCTCATACAAAGTTGTTTCAAAAGAAGTGTTTTGGTAAAGCATTTCACTTTGATCGCACCTGGAAAGCCATTTATTATAAGAATTACTGTAAATGTATTTTTTGAAACACACGGTACACATACACACACACACACACATATATATATATATATATATATATATATATATATATATATATATTATAGAGACAGATTTGACTGGTGGTTTGCATCTCATGACATCAGGGAAAGATGCAACAGTGCGGTAAGCTGTTTATATGCTGCTCTGGTAGACTGATCAAATACAATTGAGCCAACATGTTTTGTAATAGTTAAACTTATTAAACAAAGTTAGATATGTTTCTATGTAGGGAATTTTGGAAGGATGTGTTAGTAGACAACTAAACAAGTTGGAGCACAGAGGCACTAGCCAGTCACAGACAATGCAAAAGCATTTATGTATTTATATATCACAGGACTGGTAGCTTTTCCCTGTATTAGTTTGGAAATGACCCACTGTGTCTTAAGTCATCACTTCTAGGTTTTCCTAAATGTTACTACAATCAAATTCCAGTAGTTGTAAATACCGCACACTTTTTTGTTGGCCCCACCTACATTTGATTTGGTCTCGCCCACATTAAGTGACTTCGATAATTTTTTCCAGGGCCACTGTAAAGTCCCAATCTGCCCCTGTGTATGTGTGTATGTGTGTGTGCTAGAAGAAGTACCCAGAGGGAATTTAACCCTGTCTGCAGCCTGCTCCCGCACACTCGCTGGGTTTTTACCTGTTTCCCTATAGGAGAAATGTGGTAATAAGCCTCTTTATCACAATATATATATACACACAGTATATACAGACAGTCCTCCCTTTTTTTCTTTAGTGTCATTTTAGAACAGGGAGGAGCTTAGCTGCAGTGCTCTGCCCAGAAAATAGCGTTAAGAGTGAACCAGGGACATAGGAGGGCAGTAGAACCCTGACATTATTGTAAAGCAGTTCTGTAGAGAATAGTCAGCTACAATAGATTGCTGATCAATTGCTTGTAATTTCAATCTTAATACACTTTACACACAGACTAGTAGATAATAGTTGCTTGTTGTTAATGCATTGCATTGCATATATCCAGGGGAAGGCTGGGCTGAGGGGTAGGGAGGCCAGTCCCCCAGTGGGCTACCCACTGGGGACCCTGCTTCTTTTTCCTTTAAAAGGTTCCTAATAGGCTGCTGAGTCGAGTCTTGCCCCCTGGGCTAAAATTTGCCAGCACTCTCCTGCATATATCTAATAGTAATAGATTCAGCAGCAGTTGCACACCCCCGAAAAAGCTATATATTCTAATCTTTTCTATTTTCAATACTTTTATATTTTGGAAGGGTCATTCAGTGAAATCTATATTTAAAGAAGGCTGTTAGTCTGGGTCAGCACGCAGCTAGACCTCAAAAAAAAAAAAAGAGGTATATATTGTAATCTTTTCTATTTTTCAATACATTTATATTTTGGAAGGGTCATTCATTGAAATCTATATTTAAAAAAGGGAGTTTTTGCTAGAGGATATTTTTTCTGGGCATTTTCGTCATTTAGTAACCGCATGTAGAACATTGCAGCGGCTGCAAAAAAAAGTTGTCTGCCATGCCACCAACTGAAGCAAGCCTGTTGGATAAATTAAATAACAAAAAATTAGTGTAAGGTGCAAGTGCGAAAAATGTTGGAATGCTACACACACACACTACATTCAAAACTTTGTACAGGCATTATGGAGAGTGAAGAGACAATAACAATTGTCATTAAATGAACAGAGACATCAGTAGATATTTACACAAGTAGATGCCCAATTGTAAAAAGCTACCTAATTTGCTTTCATTATATAAATAATTGAAGATGCTGACATATAAATGGCCTGCACCCCTACTACAAGAATTTAAAGATTAGCCACATAATACATTGACACAATACATTGCCAGTGTATTCATCAGTTGCCAAGAGCATGGCTTTTATTACCTTGTCGCTATATAAATAAATAAGAATGCTGAGATATAAATGTGGCCTGCACCCCTAGTACAACAATTGAAAGATTAGCCACACAATGCATTGCATGGCTTTCACCACCGTTTTTTACTTATATGCTCTGTGATATAATGCTGTCCTTCTGAATTAAACCAGGGGACTCATGTATATTTATGGGGAGGTAGGGAAGAAAAATCATTGCCCCAGGGTAAGCTTCATCCAACCCTGGGGTAAAGGGGACTGCCCAAGATGTGGAGTGGAGGTGGTCCCCAAGAGTCATGTTTATAAATCTGGAATGTATATAAATTATATTTATATGTTCTATTAACGACATGTAATAAATATGTGAAAGAGACAGTTCAGATAGGCCAATAGTCACCCTTCCCACACATGCAAGTATGTATAATACTTACATTGATGCATATTTGGTTGCCCAAAATATGTCTTGACAATGTAAATGAAAGTCCACATTCAGAGAAATTAAAAGGACATATTTTGGCAAAGAATACATGTATAGATGGAGATATGATGGATGATGATTTATGCTATCTGATGGAGTTAGAGAACCGTAAAGTATGGTTATTTATTTTTAGAATTGAATTGGAGAAAGCAAATGCATCAGTGGCAGAATTACAAAATTCTTCCTAAAGAAAATAGTGGCCAATTATGGACAGCGGCATTAGTAGACATTTAAAATATGATGAGAGGGCACAATGTTAAATGGTGCAAATAAAGATGCCCTTGGAATGAGGTTCATCTGTGTCGTAATGCTGCCCATCTGAATTAAACTAGGGGACTCATAAACATTTATGCGGAAGGGAGGAAAAAGCATTGACTGGGTTAAACATCGTCCAGCCCCGGGGTACTGAGGACAGCCCGAGACTTGCAGCAGAGGCGGTCCCCAAGAAGGGGTGTACGTACTCTGATGCCTGGGCAACCGGGAAGCCTCACACTGCTGCTGCGTCCTGGCTACTGACAGGCAGTAATTAAATTAACAGGCAGAGGTCATTGGATGGACAGTGGTATGAATGAATAGAGTTAGACATTTTGGAAAGTAAATAGATGAAGATGTCCTGCACCCATACTACAACAATTCAAAGATTAGGCACACAATACATTGCCAGAGCATTCATTGGTAGCCAAGAGCAGGGCTTTCCTACCTTATTTCCCTTATATCATCATCATCAGCTATTTATATAGCGTCACTAATTCCGAAGCACTGTACAGAGGACTCACTCACATCAGTTCCTGAACCATTGGTGCCTATGGTATAAGTTCCCTAACATCAACACACACACAGACTGAGAGAGACTTAGGTCAATTCAATAGCAGCCTTATATGCCCTGTGCCGTAATGCTGCCCTTATGAATTAAACTAGGGGGACTCATAAACATTTACGTGGGAGGGAGGGAGGAAAAAAAATTGCCCCGGGGTAAGATTCGGGGTAACGGGGACTGCCCGAGACCTGCAGTAGAGGCTGCCTGAAGAAGGGCTGTACTCACTCTGACACCAGGGCAACTGATAAGCCTCACTCGGCCGCTGCATCCCGGCTAGTGACAGGCAGCACGGCTGTAATTACATTATTGCTGCCCCCTGAGTGGACGTGGAGCCACTGTGGTATGGCGTGTGATATGTGATCTAGTTTGTGTATAATAAGGATCAAGAGTGAAGTATATAGTATAGTATCAAATTCCTGTATTAAACATTGCAGAATTACAAACAAGTCCAGTGCACTGATACAAACAACAACAAAAAATTCCAAAATTTGAACATAAACCAAGAAATAAACATGTGTACAATGAAAAACAAATAGGTAAAAACTCAGTCCATAAATGTGCATATCTTGCACTATGCAGATGCAGTAAGCTTGTAGTTTGGTCAAAAACAGAATGGGATAAAAACATCCAAAAAGTCCATGTGGGCTTTTTCTATCTGGCTAGTATGCCAGAAATAATTAGATAATGGTGTGTGAGAGAGCCCATTTCTTGTTACACTTTCCCCCTTCCCCTTCAGGAGGCTATTGGCCTATGCTGCCACTTACTCCTGTTTTCCCTCCGCCTGTAATCTGGCTCGGTTAGAAATTTCACCCCATTCCCCCATGAGGCCCCCCCTGTTAGCCACCTGCCCCCACCTGCCCCCGTGAGCCCCCCCTGTTAGCCACCTGCCCCCAACCGCCCCCGTGAGCCCCCCCTGTTAGCCACCTGCCCCCACCTGCCCCCGTGAGCCCCCCCCTGTTAGCCACCCGCTGCCCCCCCCCCCCTCCCAAGCGCTTACCTTCTCCTGTCACTGTTGTCCTTCCACGGACCGCTGTAAGCTCAATACTGAGGAGATCTCGTGACACTCTCATGAGATCTCCTCAGTAAGGAGATCACTGAGTGCCGCGGAAGGACAACAGTGACAGGCTCAGCAGCATTGATCAGGCCGGGGGCGCCTCCGCCTCCAGCCTGATCAATAATGCTGCTGAGCTCTGTCAAGGGTACCCTGGGTGCCCGAGGCCCCTGGGCTGTAGTCCAGTTAGACCTCGGGTTAATCCAGTCCAGTCTGCACCATTATAATCTGCATCTTCAGGCGCAAAGGGCAAGTTCGAACCTTAGTACTTTGTAGCTCCCCCGAGTCCCTGCGTGCTACATAATCCAAACTGTGCAATATAAGTTTCGCAGTCAGGGGTGTACAATTCAGTAGGGTTATAAAGTAGTTGTGTCCTTTCTGCAGCAATATGCTGCCTTCACCACTTATATGGAATCCGGAATCAGTGCAGTTGGTAATTTACAAGTACTTATTTAGATTTCCCAGGAGTGGGTTGTTCAGCATCTCATTTTAAATTTGTTTTTGTGTGCTGCATACGAATGACATCTGCAAAGCACAGTTCAGCGGAATGTCCCCACCGCTCATTTACAATTATATGGCGCATTGAATAAAAGCCAAGAATTTTTTAATTTTTTTATGATGGAGACATAAAAGTAGGATATAAATTACCAGCAGGGCTCTTGCGTTTCCCACTGAATACAATTTGTAGGTAAATTGTAATGCTTCTATTGCTGGTTTGTAAAGACTTATTTTATTTTTGTTTGGAGATTTAGGTATTAAGGAGAAAGCCATGGAAGACCGATTGGCTGCTCCTTTTTCAAGATTACTTTCAATAACACAACAGCTGGATTTAGTACTGCAGCCTAGCCATGTATCTTCTCCTAATGCATGGTTATGTTACGTTAAAGTCAGGGCTGGCTGCAGGGCCGCTTCTTTAATAGGCTGGTCTAGTTCTTGCACAACTCTAGGGCTATGTGATAGTTAGCTGTGATAACGGCCATAACTAGACTAGAAGGGCTGTCATCACAGACAATAATATAACTTTCCCCATGACTATCTAAGTTCAGAAGTGAAACATTGTCTTAAATGAGAGTGACCTATTAGCAGGGCCGGTGCTAGGGTCCTCGGCGCCCTAGGCACAATGTCAAAATCCGGCCACCCCTGGCACAATGTAAAAAAATCTGCCCCCCGGCACAATGTAAAAAACTCCACCCCCCCCCCCGGCACAAATTAAACCCCCCCCCCCCCCCCCCCCCCCCCCCCCCCCCCGCTCGGCACAATGTAAAAAAATCCGCCCCCCCTTCCTTACCTTGGCTCCATAAAGCTGGTCCTCTCTGCTGGGTCCCGTCCCTCACTGACACTATCGGGCCGTGATGATGATGTCACGCCCGACAGTCAGTGAGTGGAGGGGAGGAGACAGAGCGCCCCATCAGCTGTTGGAGGGGAGGGCGGCGGTGGTGATCCATAGCCCCTCCCCCTCCTCGTGGATCTATCTCAAGCTCTGCGGCGGCCGTTTAAGGTATGCTCAGCGGTCGCCGCACAGTTGTAAACTATACACTTATAAATGCTTTTTAATTCTGTGGCGCCCAGCAGAGCCCGGCGCCCTAGGCAACTGCCTATCCTTGCCTAATGGGAGTGCCGGGCCTGCCTATTAGCTTTATTTATTGTACAGTCTATTCAGTACAGACTTGTCTCTAAATGACTGTCTTTTATTATGCCGGGAGAGGGGACTACGGACTGACTAGGTGCTCAGACACATCAGGTGGGGCTGTGATGTCATACACTAGAACTACCTGTCCTCTGTGGAAGAATCAGCACCTACAGGATAATACAAATATATATGAACTTTGTTGCCCTATCTACCAATGCATTCAAAGTAAAAGACTTTGGAATAGGCGCAACCAATATGATATGACATATATGACAGTATCATACAAAAACCTCTATAGGTACAAGACTCTGCTGCCCTATGACCAGTATACAGGGGCGGACCTAGACTATTTTAAGGAGGGGGCGGTTTAACATAGTCATGCCCCTCCTTCACTCTGATTGGTTGGCCACTGTTGGCCCCGCTTTCTCCTTCGCTTTGATCGGACCTCTCAGCCTCAATTCAAAGGTATGTACAGTGCTGTAGTGGATTGCCCCGATTGCTCCCCTCTGGATCCGCCACTGCCAATATATGCAAAGTTTTGCAACGTATTTCCAGCAATGTGAAGTGGATTCTAATGGGAAACACATTATAAATAACACATTACTGGGTCTGTCTAGAACAGGGGTCCTCAAACTTTTTAAACAGGGGGCCAGTTCACTGTCCCTCAGACCGTTGGAGGGCCGGACTATAGTAAAAACAAAAACTATGATCCAGCGCTTCAGCCGGCCAGTCAATCGGCGGCGGCCGCCGCCCCCTCTCCCTCTTCCACCAATGACCGTTCTTCTCATGTAAAAAAAATGACAGACAGGCAGCGGCGGCATAAACCCTTGGCGGCAGAGCTGGATTAAGGCTTCGGGGGGCCCGGGCACTTAAGACAGGGGGGTCCCTAAGATCTAAAATTAAGGGCATAGTGACACATCCTGCATTACATCACCTACAGCCCACAGTATGACACTTACAGCTCTCCCAGAGGGCTCGCTTAGGTTGTCTGCATAAGAAAAATCATTGTTTCCACAAACTAAAATACTGTACATTAAAACAATCATCAAAACACCACATTAAAATGGGTATTGACACCACACATTAAAACTAGCAATGATATCACACATTAAAAATACCATTGATAACGTGCACTAAAACTAGCAATGATACCGCACGCTAAAACTAGCAATGATACCGCACTTTAAAAATAAAATTTATAATGCACATTAAAACTAGCAATGATACCGCAAATTAAAATACCATTGATAATGCATCATTGGGCATGGCCAGGCCACCCTCCTACAGATAAAAAAAACTGCATTGTTGTGTACACCATTGAACGGTCACCAAAAATTGGGATTATCCCACTAGAATCACAACATTTCATAGACTTTGCTGCTCTCTCCTACATGTTCTTCTCACTTTCACCCCCTGTGCTGCAGGGGGCTTTAGTTGCGGCTTGTCTGGATCCTGGAATGTTAGGGGCCCTATTTGGAAAAAAAAAATGGGTACATTTAGAAAATTACAGCCACCCCCGGCGTTAAATCAGTACCACCCATGATTAATAATTAGGCCTTCCTCCAGCCCCAACATTAAAATAATAGTATTCACATTTAATAAATAAACCTATTTCCCTCCCTACAAACAGCCCCAGCAATAAATTGATAGTATTTACATTTCAGAAATATACCTATTTCCCGCAACCGTCACTGCCATTAAATAATTCATAGGCACATTTAATAAAGGGACCTCATTCTCCCCAAACCACCCCATCTTAAATTAATTAATTGTCCCCACTATTGTGTCTCTCTCTCCCCCCCCTTTTTCCTCATGCTGTTTCTCTCACCTTTTTTTCTTATACTGTGCCTTTCTCCCCCCTTTTTTCCAATGCTGTGCCTCTCCCCCTTTTTCCTTACTGTGCCTCTCTTCTCCCTCTTTTTCCTCCATAGTGTGCCTCTCTTCTCCCCCTTTTTCCTCCATAGTGTGCCTCTCTTCTCCCCCTTTTTCCTCCATAGTGTGCCTCTCTTCTCCCCCTTTTTCCTCCATAGTGTGCCTCTCTTCTCCCCCTTTTTCCTCCATAGTGTGCCTTTCTTCTACCCCTTTTTCCTCCATAATGTGCCTTTCTTCTACCCCTTTTTCCTCCATACTGTGCCTCTTCTACCCCTTTTTTCCTCCATACTGTGCCTCTTCTACCCCTTTTTCCTCCATACTGTGCCTCTTCTACCCCTTTCTCCTCCATACTGTGCCTCTTCTACCCCCTTTTCCTCCATACTGTGCCTCTTCTACCCCTTTTCCTCCATACTGTGCCTCTTCTATCCCTTTTCCTCCATACTGTGTCTCTTCTACCCCTTTTCCTCCATACTGTGTCTCTTCTACCCCTTTTCCTCCATACTGTGCCTCTTCTACCCCTTTTCCTCCATACTGTGCATTTTTGCGTTATTCCCTTTTTTTTTTTACTTACCTTTCTATTAGCTTTTCTTTTCTTCTCCTCTCTTCTGTCTTCTCTCTTCTTGCTTCCTCTCCACGCTGCTCCTCACTGAATGACAGGCGTGACTTGATGACGTCACGCCTGTCTTTTAGTATCAACAGTGCAGAGAGGAAGGAGGAGGAGGGACGACAGCGCCGCGGTGAGATGAGTAGTGTATCTTTTTTTTCTTACTACCCGGCTCCCCCCACCAATGAAGGGAGCCCCGAAACCCCCCCGCCGCCACCGCCGCCGCCATTAAAAAAAAAAATAAGAGTAAAAAAAAAAGCCCCTTAATCTGGCTATGCTCTGGCTATGCTCGGCAATTCTCTTCACAAAGGCAGCAGCATCTGCTTCTCACTGTTCAACCATGATGCTCCCATACAGAGGATTATGTTAGTCTTCCGTTTAGATGCAGCCCCATGCTGGGTAATGTCCTGTTATTCACTTTGTATCTAATCCGGTTTATGGAGCATTACTGCTTTATGTACATGTCTGTCTTACTTGCTATACATCACAGAAGCAGAGCGTATGGATCTCATAATGATCATAGTCTTTATAGGCCATGGGTTAGACATGCTTCCTGTATGTGGAACAGACAAATCTTGTGCCTCCCACATATTGTATAGGGTATTTACTTTACTATCTGAATTATTTGATAAGAATGATATATTTAATGTCTGTGAATTAAGCTCAGATAATGGCACTGGAAACCTATGTTGGAAGTTCAGGAGCAGAGCATTTAAATGTGTCATGTTGGAGCCAGGGCCGCTGTAGTGATCATGGGGTCTATTTATTAAATTGAAGCAATAAAATGTTTAGTCTCGCCCCAATTTAACAATAAATAACATTGTGCTGGACCAGCTGAGGGATACTCAGCTCCCTGGCAGAGCCGTAACTTAGAATTCTAGCGCCTGGGGCGAGAAAGACAAATGCCGCCCCCCTATCCTTCAATTTTAACCAAATCAACCGAAAATATTCCTAAATTCCGCCCCCTTCAGCGTTGCGCCCTGGGCGGTCGCCCCTGTCGCACAGCCCTAGTTACGGCCCTGCTGGTGATATAGGTCAGTGTAGGGTCCCTCTGCACATACGTGAGCTGTATTGCATGTATCAGCATGCTAGAGCATGCACACTGAAATTTAAAAACAATTATAAAGTTAAAACATTTTTAAAAAGTATATAAAAAAAATACTTGCCATCCAGCACCAACGTTATCCTTGTTAAATAGGCCCCTGACAATGATACCACCTGTGATAGTCCTCACCAGCCAGGGGCATTGTTAAATAGGAAGAAGCCCTAAATCTGGCAAAACTGATTTTCTCACTTTAATAAATAGACCCCCATGTCTTAGTTATACTTAACTGTGGGAAAGGCCAATAGGGTTCTTCACACATTAAAAATATCTACATAAAGTTATAGAGGGGGTCTTCATAGTGCATAATTTATTTTTATATATCTTTAAAAGGCTCTTTTTAATACACATTAAAACTGATCCCAAATATAATAAACACTTCACACCAGACACTGCTCCATGAAAGATCCAACATTGAAACTTGGACCAAGCCACCATCCAACGCGTTACACCACAAGGGAACTTTGTCAGGAGAGTCCCCCTCTTTATTCTTTATGCAGATACTTGACCCGTGAAGATCGGATATTAAAGGGGACTCTGCAGTCCTTATAATCTGGCCTTAGTGCCTAACAGTGGGGCATTATATGAACAAACAGAGGATCTCTATTTAGTAAAATCACCTGATTTTATCAACTCTATTGGTGTTTATTTGGACACAGATATATCTGATTATTGCTCTAAGATTAATTAACCGAATTGTGAACAGCAAATTTTAGTTATTAAAAATGTGTAT